>NC_133455.1:109534374-109834374 GCF_048565385.1 Saimiri boliviensis
CCTTCTCTCCCCCCCCCCCATCTCACCTTCCCTCCCTCCCTCTCTCCTTCTCTCCTTCTCTCCTTCCCTCCTTCCCTCCCTCCCTCCCCCCCTCCTTCTCTCCTTCCCTCCTTCTCTCCTTCTCTCCTTCCCTCCTTCCCTCCTTCCCTCCCTCCCTCCTTCTCTCCTTCTCTCCTTCTCTCCCTCCCTCCCTCCCTCCCTCTCTCCTTCTCTCCTTCTCTCCTTCTCTCCTTCCCTCCTTCCCTCCCTCCCTCCCTCCCTCCCTCCTTCTCTCCTTCTCTCCTTCTCTCCCTCCCTCCCTCCCTCCCTCCCTCCTTCTCTCCTTCTCTCCTTCCCTCCTTCTCTCCTTCCCTCCTTCCCTCCTTCCCTCCTTCCCTCCTTCCCTCCTTCCCTCCTCCCCTCCTTCCCTCCTCCCCTCCTTCCCTCCTCCCCTCCTCCCTCCCTCCCTCCTCCTTCCCTCCTTCCCTCCTTCCCTCTTCCCTCCCTCCCTCCTTCCTCCCTCCCTCCCTCCTTCCCTCCCTCCCTCCCTCCCTTCCTCCCTCCCTCCCTCCTTCCTCCCTCCCTCCCTCCTTCCTTCCTTCCTTTCCTTCCTTCCTTCCTCCCTCCCTCCTTCCCTCCTTCCTTCCTCCTTCCCTCCTTCCTTCCTTAGACAAAGTCTCACTCTGTCACCCAGGCTGGAGTGCAGTGGCACAATCTTGGCTCACTATAGCCTTGACCTCCTAGGCTCAAGTAATCTTCCCACCTCAGCCTCCCGAGTAGCTGGGACCACAGGCACACACCACCACCACACCTGCCTTTTTAAATTTTTTTAGTAGAGACAGAGCTTTGCTATGTTGCCCAGGCTGGTCTTGAACTCCTGGACTCTAAGTGATCCTCCCATCTTGGCCACGAAAATGCTGGGATTACAGGTGTGAGCCACTGTACCTGGCCCCCAGTTCTATTTTTGTGTGATTCATCAGTCACTGGCTCCTCTATTACTCTGGAAAACTCATGATCTCCATGAGTACTTTATTTACCACTGTAGCTACAGGACTTGGTACACAGTAGGTGCTCAATGAAAATGGTTGCTGCCATGATGCTATTTAACACCCTCTGCATGCCAGGACCCAGAGTAGAGGTCACCAAACTTTTCTGGAAAGAACCAGGTAGTAACTAGTTCAGGCTTCATGGGCACACGGTTCAGGCCTTGTTGACTCCACTCTGCCATTGCAGTTCGAGAGAACCGTGGACAGTATGTAATGACTACGTAATGAATGGGCGTGGCTGCGTCCTAACAGGACTTGACTTACTAAAACACACCACATTTGGACCAGGGGCCTTAGCTGCTGACCTCTGAGTTAGAGGGTCTTTTTTGAGACAGGGTATTGCTCTGTCACCCAGGCTGGAGTCCAGGGTGCGATCATGGCTCACTCACTGCAGCTTTGACCTCCTGGCCTCAAGTGATCCTCCCACATCAGCCTCCTGAGTAGCTGAGACCACAGGTGTGCACCACCATGCCCAGCTCATTTTAAAAATGTTTTGTAGAGATGGAGATCTCTCTGTGTTTCCCAGCCTGGTCTTGAGTTCTTAGATTTAAGGGATCCTCCTGCCTCACCTTCCAAAGTGCTGGGATTAGGCCAGGCATGGTGGCTCATGCCTGTAATCCCAGCAATTTCGGAGGCCAATGAGGGTAGATCACTGGAGGTCAGGAGTTCGAGACCAGCCTGGCCCACATAGTGAAACCCATCTCTGCTAAAAAAAAAAAAAAAACTACAAAAATTGGCTGGGCATGGTGGCAGGTGCCTATAATCCCAGCTACTTGGGAGGCTGAGGCACAAGAATCACTTGAACCCAAGAGGTGGAGGTTGCAGTGAGCTGAGATCGCACCACTGCCCTCCAGTCTGGGGGACAGAGAGAAACTTGGTCTCAAAAAATAAAAAACGTGCTGCGATTACAGGTAAGAGTCGCCGCACCTGGATGAGGGTCTTGACATTTTGGCTCTCTAGGGGTGAAACTCGTTTTTGCCTGTGTGTCCTTGGCAAATCATGTCGTGTCTCTGGACCTCAGTTTCCTTGTCTGCAGAATGGGAGCAGCAGTGCTCACCTCTTCTGCAGGGGCTGTAAGGGTTACGATGGAGTGTTGTGAAATGCCTACTACACCCCTGTCTGAGGCTTCCTCCTGACCACCTCTAGGAGGCGTCTATACTCTGGGAGATCACCGTATTTTTCAGCAAGCATTTATGGAGCGTCTACTCTGTGCTAAGCCCCCAAGGAAGATAGTCATTGTTTTTCTCTCTTTTTGTTTGTTTGTTTGAGACAGAGTCTCCCTCTATTGCCCAGGCTGGAATCTGGAGTGCAGTGATTAAATCTCAGCTCCCTGTAACCCTCTACCTCCTGGGTTCATGCGCAGACCCCTCCTATTCTTTTTTTTTTTTTTTTTTTTTTTTTTTTTTTTTTTTTTTTTTAAGACCAAGTCTCCCTCTGTTGCCCAGGCTGGAGTGCAGCTGCGTGATCTCAGTTCACTGTAACCTCCACCTCCTCGGTTTAAGTGATTCTCCTACCTCAGCCTCCTGAGTAACTGGGATTACAGGCACCCACCACCACAAAAAAACTAATTGTTGTACTTTTAGTAGAGATGGGGTTTTTCAGTTTTAGTGAGGCTGATCGCAAGCTCCTGACCTCAGGTGATCCACCCACTGCAGCCTCCCAAAGTGCTGGGATGACAGGTGTGAGCTACCATGCTTGGCCGTTTGTCTCTTGCAAGATGCACCCCAGCCCCTGGGACGGAGGGTGAACCAGGCACGTGTTGTGCATTGAGACCCACCCTTCTGGGGCTCCCTTCACCATCAGTCAAACGAGGCGCTGTGTGTGTGTGTGTGTGTGTGTGTGTGTGTGTGTGTGTGTATGTACACGTCTCCATGTCTCCCCAGGGGTGAGGTATTGCAGTTCTTGGAGCTTCTAGGGGAAAATGAATGGCAGGATGACAGCCTCAGACACTTGCAAAGTGCTTCCCGATGGTGTTTGCTGTTTCTTATGCCAGAGATTGCAGAGCCGGTGCTGTGGGCCAAATTTGACCTGCAGATGGGTTTGGTTTGGTCTGCTTAGCATTTAAAATTTTTTTAAGGAAATTAATTGCTGCCTTTGAAAATCAGAAGATTTTGAGTGAAATTCAGATTTCTGCTGTTTCTAAGAAAAAAATCAGAAGATGTGACCATACCAGGCTTCAAATCTCAGCTCACACCAAGAGACGGAGTAAATGACAGTCCTTTCATTTCATATAATTTGGCTCTCTGCGCTCTCTCTCTCTTTTTTTTTTTCCTTTCTTTCTTTTTTTTTTTTTAAGACGCAGTCTTGCTCTGACACCAGGCTGAGTGCAGTGGAACAATCTCGGCTCACTGCCACCTCTGCCTGCCAGTTCAGGTGATTCTTGCGCCTCAGCCTTCCAAGTAACTGGGACTACAGGCGCACACCACCACGCCTGGCTAATTTTTGTATTTTTTAGTAGAGACGGGGTTTCACACATTGGTCAGGATGGTCTCAATCTCTTGACATTGTGACCCGCCCACCTCGGCCTCCCAAAGTGCTGGGATTACAGGCGTGAGCCACTGCACCCCGCCTCTCTGCTCTTTTTGAAACCATGTCTAGGCTGGGTGTGGTGGCTCATGCCTGTAATATCAGCACTTTGGGAAGCTGAAGCAGGTGGATTGTTTGAGGTCAGGAGTTCGAGAGCAGCATGACCAATATGGTGAAAAACCATCTCTATTAAATACCAAAAAAAAAAAAAAAAAAAACTGGGTGTGGTAGTATGCACCTGTTATCCCAGCTACTCAGGAGTCTGAGGCAGGAGAATTACTTGAACTCGGGAGGCGGAGGTTGCAGTGAGCCAAGATCATGCCGCTGCACTCCAGCCTGGGCGACAGAGTGAGACTGTCTCAAAAAAACAAAACAAAGCTGTGTGTGTTTAATGACGAACATTTTTCTCATTTCGCATTTTTCTTGGTCCCCTTGGACCCTTATTCCTCTTCCTCCGTCTTGGTTCTAACGTGAAGCTGAGCATCGATTTAAAGGTGCACAACAATGATAAAGCTCCTTAGCAGGCATTTTTAACTGCTCAGTCAATACAGGTAGGAAAGATGGCAACGTGTACTGTGTACTTGGCCTGTGGCAGAAAGTAAATGGTTGTTGAGTGAATAAATGATGGAGCAATTGTGTATTTGCTACGGTTACCGTAACAAATGGCTGCAATCTTAGTGGCTTAAAACATCACAGATTTTTTTGCAGTTTTGGAGCTCAGAATGGATCTCACGTGGCTAAAATCAAGGTGTTAGTAGGGCTGTGTTCTTTCTGGAAGCTCCAGGGGAGAGTCCATTTTCTTTCCTTTTCCAGCATCTACAAGCTGCCTGCATGCCTTGGGTCATGGCCCCTTCTTCCACCTTCAAGTCTGTGACTCAGCCTCCTGCCTCCCTCTCATAGGACCCTTGTGATGACTTTAGGGCCACCTGGATAATCTCTCCATCTCAAGATTCTCAATCCAATCACACTGCAAAGTCTCCTTTGCCATGAAAGGTCACATATTTATGGGTCTCAGTGATGAGGACATGGATGTCATCATGGAATGAGTGTTGTTCTGCCAGCTCTGCAAAGAATTACACATTCTTTCACTCTAGCACAGCTTTGACCTTGGGGTTTCAGGCTGTAACTAGGGATTCTGCATTTGCCCAAATGTTTATTGAGCACCTACTACATGCCAGGACCTGTGCTAAGTGTTAGGAATAGGGCAGTGAACAAAACAGACTACTCCCAGGGCACTTTCTTTGAAGAAGACGCAGGTATTCACATTTGTTCCCTCAAGCCCACCTTGCTAATCTTACCTGTAGGCATTGGAATTCATCATTCCCGTGTACCCGTCCCCACTTCCTGCCCTATAAGTGGAAGACTGTAGACTGCTCCGTAGCCCACCAATCTTGGGACCACTTTCTTCTGACCACTGTGTTCCCGGGGTGGCTTCTGCAGGCACCTGGAGATGGGACAGGACCTCTCTCAGTGCCTCTGGTTCTCACTCACCTAGGCTAAGAAAGGGGAGGTCGAAGCCACTTTGAAAGTCAACTGGAAAGTTGTCCTGCACTTAAAGGGTTTGCATCATGACAGATCTCAGCACGGGGAAAGCTGGCCCAGCCTAGCCCTGGACTTGGCCCATTCCTACCAGGCACAGGTCCCCAGCTTGGGCAGACAGTGGTTTGTGACTTCCACACAGAGCTTGGCAGTTAGCGGAAGTAAAGGGTGTTGTCTGTTTCTTTCCAGCTGAGCTTCCCGCAGGCCCTGAGCTTGGATGGGGGCATCATCTTTAGACAGAGTCCCCAAGGAACATTCAATTTTGGCGTGGATGCTCGAACTGCCATCAACCACAATGTCACATCCCAGGCCAGGATGCTGAATTCTACTCCCTTGCCTAGGGAGGCAATTTTTAATAACCTTTAGTGAAGGTGCCCTGTATGGAATGTCTCAGGAGGTGGCAGGAGACATGACTCTGGGAAGCCGACAGCACACTCCTTATTTTGGCAGTGTGTGTGTGATTAGTCAGGATGCATTGGCTATTGTAAACAAATGTTTGCCTCATTGTGAAAGACCAGTATTCATGTCTCAGCTCAGCATGGCTCTGCTCCATGCAGTCTCTCGGGATTCAGGCCTCCTCCACCTTGTGGCTCTGTTCTAGATGACAGATGGAGAGTCAGTGGAGAATTAGGCAGGAGGTTTTTATGGGTCAGACCTGCAAGCCGAAAGGCTGGTCATTCCTGCCTGGGTTCTCATCACATGACCCCACCTAGCTGTAAGGGAGGCTGGGAAATGTAGTTTTAGCTGTATGTCCAGGAAGAAAAGGAAGTGCAGTTTTGTAAATATATAGCAGCCATTGTAGGTATATTTACTCATTCATGGCTGTTCATTTGTTCATCCACGTATGTGTTATGTCCATTCATTCATCATGGATGGGTTGTGTCTCTGCCGTGTGCCAGGCTATGTGATGTGCATTGGGGGGGTGCAAGGGTGACTCTGTCCCCATCTCTGTTCCCATCTCTGAGGAGCTTTAAATTTAGTGGACTTTTAGTGTTAGATAAGTTGATTTCCCAGTTTCACTGTTAACGAGCTATATAACCTTGAGATGCCAGACACCACTGAGCCTCAGTTTTGCTATCTGGGAAATGGGATGGTAACACCAACCCAGCAAAGCAGTGTTGAGGATTAAATGAGACGGTCATTGTGAACCTGGTAGCACAGTGCCTGGTTTGTGGTCAGGGTCAAGGAGAAGGTGGCGTGGCTGTAGGAGGCATGAACAGGCACCATGGCAGAGAATAGGGGGTCCTAGAGTGGTCTTCCCAGCCCCCCTATCCAGGGCTTCACTTTCTAAGCATCCTTTTTCAGGAGTGCAGCCTGAGTAAGATTTAGGGCTGAGGAACATTGAGGGAAGACAGGTGTTTCTGGCTTGAGCTTTGGGCATATTCTGGGATGCATTTGGCCAGCAGCCATCTCCTGGGGCTCTGCATCTCCCTCTGTTCCCTGTGACACTTTTCCAACTCTCGCTGCAACAGGTCTCGGTCCAGCTGAACAGATCTGACTCCGACTTTGCATTTTTCTTCCAACTCGGACATCCCCACAGACCAACATTTTCTCCAAACTTCCAGGTATGGATGTTGCTCCCTCGGGGATGACCATGACTTGGCTGCTAAGGGTTGTCTGTGAGCAGCCGGGCTGCTGGGCGACGGGCAGAAGGCAGGCAGGAGGAGGGCCCGAGGGAGGGAGGCTGCACCGGCAGTGTTGTGCTTAGCCAAACAGCCTCCGCAGAACCAAGAACAGATGGCAGGGAGGTGTCCAAATCCATCATTTGGAAGTCATTGTCCAGGCGCCAAGTGTTTTCAGCCCCCAGTGGGTGGGGATGAAGGATCACATTTCACTCTTGAAAATGGACAGAACCAGAATTTTCCTCCAAACTCTGCCCTGTATTAGGTTTGGGAGAAGCCACGTAATGCTTCAAGAGGGCTTTATTGACTCAGGGTATTTTGCCCAGTGTCAAAGTAAAAAGGTGGAGAAAGACATCCAGGTTAGTTTGCGGCTTCGTTGAGCAGGGTGTGTGGGGTGTTTGCACAGGAATTAGGTAGTGGCTAATTCAGGGGCATGGAGGTATAAATAGGAAATCCCGACAGGGATGAGGCCCTTAGGAGGTATGGGGCAGACCATTAATTTGATAGCAATAAAAAAAATTAATTACAGGTGGGGTCTCACTATGTTGCCCAGGCTGGTTTTAAACTCTTGGCCTCAAGCTGTTTTCCTGCTGCGACCTTCCAAAGTGCTGAGATCACAGGCATTAGCCACTTTACCTAGCCTGAGAAATTTCAAGATAAATTTATTTTGAGACAGGATCTCACTGTTTCCTGGGCTGGAGTGCAGTGGCATAATCACAGCTCACTTCAGCCTTGACCGCCTGGGGTCAAGTGATCCTCCTACATCAGTTTCCTAAGTAGCTGGGACCAGAGGCATGTGTCACAACACCTGGCTAGTTTTTGTATTTTTTCTTTTTTTGGCGGAGACGGGGTCTCACTATGTTGCCCAGGCTGGTCTTGAACTCCTGGCCACATGTGATCCTCCTCCCTCAGTCTCCCAAGGTACTGGGATTACAGGCATGAGCTACTGCATCCAGCCTTGACAGCATTTTTCAAACACCTGCTGTGCGTTCCCTGTGTGTTGGGTTTTAGGAAATTGAATGGAGCTGAAGAACGGCTGTGAATGGAGGGATCTGCTTATTCTCAGAGGCACAAGCTTTCACAGGTTGATGTCCCTGAAGTTAGGATGTATCTACACATGGACACAGGTCACCATTTCACTAGCAACCTTTTGCTTTTGTGGTATTCCCTAAGATCACGGCCCAGCTGAGCACTGCTGGCATCTTAGATTGGAGGAAACGCCATCATATGAACCATTGGTTCCAGGAGCTGACGTCTGTGGAGTGATTGCATGGCAGGCTCTGTTCTAAACCCTCTTTGTGGATTATCTTGTGAACACCTCTTGATGCTGTTGTGTGGGGTGTAGAGCACTGTGGTACCATTTTGTGGGTGTGACTCTGAGATTTAGACAGGTGGCATGACTTGCCCAAGATCATGGAGCTCGTGAGTGGAAGATTTTGGTTGGGAACCCAGGCATCTGGCTTCAGAGCTCATGCGATTCCCCAAACTCATTGGGGAGTGAGGGTGGGTTCCCCTGGAAGCTTGGATGCTGGGTCATCTAATGGGTTCAAACATTATTTTTTTTTTGTTTTGAGACAGAGTCTCACTCTGTCGCACAGGCTGGAGTGTGGTGGTACAATCTTGGCTCACTGCAACCTCCGCCTCCCGGGTTCAAGTGATTCTCGTGCCTCAGTCTCCCAAGTAGCTGGGATTACAAGCGTGTGCTACCATGCCTGGCTGATTTTTTGTAGTTTTAGTAGAGATAGGATTTCACCACGTTGGCCAGGCTGATCTTGAGCTCCTGTTGACCTCAAGTGATCCACCCGCCTCAGACTCCCAAAGTGCTGGGATTGCAGGCATGAGCCACTGCATCTGGCTCAAAGATTAATTTTAATTGTTTTTGTTTTGTTTTGTTTTTTAGATGGAGTCTGGCTCTGTCGCCCAGGCTGGAGTGTGGTAGCACAATCTTGGCTCACTGCAACCTCTGCCTCCCAAGTTCAAGCGATTCTCCTGCCTCAGGAGTAGCTGGGATTACAGGCGTCTGCCACCACACCCGGCTGATTTTTGTGCTTTTAGTAGAGACAGAGTTCGCCACGTTGGCCACGCTGGTCTCAACTCCTGACCTCAGGTGATCTGCCTGCCTCAGCCTCCTAAAGTGCTGGGATTATAGGCATGTGCCACCGTGCCTGACCATTTTAATTTTAATGTTTAAGACAGGGTCTTGCTCTGTCACCCAGGCTAGAGTGCAGTGGCATGACCATGTCTCACCGCAGAGTCCACCTCCCAGACTCCAGCCATCCTTTCACCACAGCCTTCTGAGTAGCTGGGACTACAGGTGCACACCGCCATGCTCAGCTAAGGTTTCAGTGTAGAGATAGGGTGTCTTGCTCTGTCGCTCAGGCTGGTCTCAAATTCCTGGCCTCCAGCAGTCGTCCTGCCTTGGTCTCCAAAGTGCCGGGATTACAGGTGTGAGTCGTCATGCCCTGCCAGTCTAGGGTTTGACAGATGCATATAGTGTCGTGGATCTGCCATTACAGCGTCATTCAGAGCAGCTTCCCTGCCCTAAACAAGTCCTCTGGGCTCTACCTTTTCATCCCTCCTGCACTCCACCCTCCGGCAACCACTGATCTTTTCACTCTCTGTGATTCTGCCTTTTCCAGAATGTCACAGAGTTGGAAATACGGTGTGCAGCCTTTTCAGATGGGCTTCTTTCACTTGGTAATACACATTTAAGTGTCCTTGATGTCCTTTTTTTTTTTTTTTTTTAAACATGGAGTTTTGCTCTTTTTGCCCTGGCTGGAGTGCAATGGCGTGATCTTGGCTCGCTACAGCCTCTGCTTCCTGGGTTCAAGAGATTCTCCTGCCTCAGCCTCCTCAGTAGCTGGGATTACAGGCATGTACCACTAGGCCTGACTAATTTTTGCATTTTTAGTAGAGGTGAGGTTTCTCCATGTTGGTCAGGCCTGACTCGAACTCCTGACCTCAGGTGATCCTTCCACCTTGGCCTCCCGAAGTGCTGGGATTCCAGGCATGAGTCACCATGCTTGGCCTCCTTTATGTCATTTTCAGCTTAATTGCTCATTTCATATTAGCACTGGATAATATTTCATTGTGTGGATGAATCATATTTTATTTATTAGTTCATCTATGGAGGCACCAGGCATTCTTTAAGAAAGCTTTCCAGGCTGGGCATGGTGGCTCACCCCTGTGATCCCAGCACTTTGGGAGGCCGAGGCAGGCAGACCACCTGAGGTCAGGAGTTTGAGGCCAGCTTGGGGAACACAGTAAACCCATCTCTACTAAAAATAGAAAAAAAGTAGCTGGACATTGTGGCAGGTGTCTGTAATCCCAGCTACTCAAGAGGCTGAGGCAAGAGAATCGCTTGAACTTAGGAGGTGGAGGTTGCAGTGAGCCGAGATTGCACCACTATACTCCAGTCTGGGTAACACAGTGAGACTCCATCTCACAAAATTAAGGGGGGGGGGGAAGCTTTCCATGTGATTGTAATGCACAGGCTGGACTGAGAACCACAGGGCTAAACCCACTTTGCAGATGGGGCGACTGAGGCCCAGATCAGGAAAGGGAGGAACTCGGGTCTTGCAGAGCTGGTGGAGCCTTGGGCCTCTCTGCTCTCACCTCCCACTGCTCCCCTCAATACCCTTGTTGGGCCCAGCCACGTGTTCACTCCAGCCTGATCACTCGGCTACTCAGATGCTATGCCCTTTGAACCCCAGAAGTTCTGGGTCCTCTGGTTCCTGGCAGGCAGTCTATGGGGGCCTCCTTTTCTGTGGCGGAGTTGCGAAGATGTCCTCTGCTTCCCCCACCAGCCTCCTTCAGGCAGCAGCACAAGTTTTAGAGCTAGGCAGACTCAGGTGGCCTATGTGACCCTCTCAGAGCCTCGGTTTCCCCATTTCACAATAAGAACTCCCATTTCACATGTGGTGGAAAGGTCAAGATGAGACTGTACTCCTGGGCCAGGAGCTGGGGTTGGGGTATGCTATCTCCTGCTTCCTCCCTGTCTGTCTCTCTTCCTGATTGTGTGCTGTCTACCATGGTTGGTGAGTGCTCAAAGCTGGAGTGGCCCAGAAGGGCTTCCTGGAGGAGAAGGCAGAGCCCTCCCCCACACCCAGGATCCCACAGACCCTTCCTGTCCTTCCCCTGCCTCCCTGCAGGAGCAGGCAGCTGCCGGGCACTACAGAGTGCACAGCCTCAACGGGTCCCTATCTGTGCAAATGTCTGGCCAGGAGCTGGTTCTGCTGGAGGTCGACGCCAGCCAGGACGCTTGAAGGAGCAGCTGGGGCTGGGGCGTGAGTGTCCTTCTCCACCAGGCTGTCCTCAGTGTCCCCGGGGCTGTTCGTCTTCAGCTGTCTGGAAAGATCAGCCCAGCAAGGTAACAGTCCCCAAGTGGCCTGTGACAAGGCAGGGAGACCACAGAGCAAAAGGCGCGTGTCCCGGGCATGGGAAACCCTCACTCAGAGGCCCCTCTCTGTCCCGCTGAGGCCACACCCAAATCAGCCCCATCGGTGCCACTGAGCGCTTCAAAAACAGGTGGCATTCAGTTTTCCACTTTTACCCTTTCTTTCTTTTTTGTATTATGAGAGTGTTTATTGTAGATGGCTTAAATGATGATGCGTAAGGGCATGGCACCATGAGTCACGCCCCAGGGTTTTGGGAAGCTAAGGCAGGAGGATTGCTTGAGTTCAGGAGTTCAAGAGCAGCTTATGCAGCATCACAAGACCCCATCCCTACAAAAAATTAAAAAAAAAAAAGCCACACGTGGTGGGGTGCACCTGTAGTCCCAGCTACTCATGAGGCTGAAGTGGGAAGATTGCTTGAGCTCAGGAATTCAAGACCAGCTTGGACAATATAGTGAGACCCCATCTGTACAATTTTTTTTTTTTTAAAGTAGCCAGATGTGGTGGCATGCACCTGTAATCCCAGCTACTTGGGAGGCTGAAGTGAGAGGATTGCTTGAGCTTCTGAATTGGAGGCTGCAGTGAGCTGTGATTGTACCATTGCAGTCCAGCCTGGGCGGCACAGTGAAATGAGCCTGTTTCTAGAATAGTTATAATAGTAATAATCTAAAAATGAATGAAACAAAATCACTAGTGACCCCAAAGAATGTGCGTCTCCCTCTGGTCTCATGTCTGAGTATATATTTACGTACTGATGTGTCCAGTATGGTGGGGTGCTCAGGAGCCTGGGGTCCGGGGCTGACCACTTGGGTTCAAGTCCTGGCTCTGCCACTGCTGCCTCTGGGACCACTCTCCCTTCCATGCCTCAGTTTCTCCCTCTGCTTCTTTGGGTGGATGAACTGAGAACTGCAGGTGAGTTCCAAGCCAGGGCCAGTGGGCATGCTCAGTAGCTACCGTCTTTGCTGCAGGTGTCAATGGAAATGCCAAATTCTTTCCTGCTACTGTCCTCTCAATGCTCAGACACGATGCTTCTGCGACCAGGGACAGGGGGTCTTTTTCCCTATCAAGCAGTTCTCTGGTGGACACTAACTGGTTGCCCTACAAATTAACTGAGTTCTGACCCTGTATACCTGGAGATGGCATCAGCCCCCTCAGGTTAAGTGTGCAAGACTGCCCACAGCTTAGACACCATTCCCCTCAGCCTTGCTAGATCTACAGGCTGGATCTACAGGTTCGCTGTCACACCTGGCTAAATTTTTGTGCTTTTTTTTTTTGTAGGAACAGGATCTTGCTATGTTGCCCAGGCTGGTCTTGAACTCCTGGCCTGAAGCAGTTTTCCTGCCTTAGCCTCCTAACATGCCAGGACTACAGGCATGAGCCGCCTTTTACACATCATTACACATTATTACTTGTAGATTATTACAATTCTTCATCTTATCTACTATGACTGCTTCCATCACAATGGAAGAACCTAGGTTCGGCTGCCCACTGTGCTTGGTGAGTGCTCAAGAACTGGAGGGGCTCAGGAGGGCTTCCTGGAGGAGGGGATCCTCCCCCACACTCAGGTTCCTATGGACCCTTTCTGTCTACCCTTTGCTTCTGAGCTCTCCCCTGCCTCCTGACCAACTGGCTATAACTTGGAGATCCCCATGACCTTCTCCCGTCTTCTGTCTGATCATTTGCAAAAATGTCTCACAGAACTCAGGGAAACCTTTTATTTATATTTACTCATTGCTTATAGAGGCTATGATTGGAGAATGGCCAGATGGAAGAGACACATAGGGGAAGGTATGGGGGAAGGGGTGCTGGGCTTCCCTGCCCTCTCTGGGCTCAACATCCTCTGTGTGTTCAGCCCAGAAGCTGTCTGTGAGTCCCATGGTTCAGGGATTTCTATGGTGGCTTCATCATGTGGGTCTGACGGCCTATCAACCCAATCTCCAGCTGCTCTCCTCTTCTCGGAGGATGAAAGTTGCAAGCTGTAATTATGGCTTGGTCTTTCTGTTGAGCAGTCCTATAGAGGAACCCACCAAGAGTCACCTCATTAGAACCAAAGATGCTGCTATCAGCAAAAGGAACTTCCTACTTCCAAGGGATTCAGAGCTCTGTCAAGGATTGGGGCAGAGACCAAGCATGTATTTCCTATTCCATCACTACATTATGCTGCTGTTTTGAGTACTGCACATTCTGGTACAAACTGGGTCTCCATTAAATATTTCCTCTGTAAGGTGGGCATGGTGGCTCATACCTGTAATCCCAGCACTTCGAGAGGCTGAGGCAGGCTGATCACCTGAGGTCAGGAGTTCCAGACCAGCCTGGAGAGGTCAGGAGTTCCAGATCAACATGGAGAAACCCCGTCTCTACTAAAAATACAAAATTAGTCAAGTGTGATGGTGCAGGCCTGTAATCCCTGCTGCTCAGGAGACAGAGGTTGCACTGAGCCAAGATTGTGTCTTTGCATTTAAGCCTGGGCAAAAAGAGCAAAACTCTGTCTCAAAAAAAAAAAAAAAAAAAAAGTCCTTTGCAATCCCAGGTTTATTCCAGCTTTGGCATGGATTTAAGGAGCCCCTGGGCTGTGGACATGGTCTTAGATAACTTTGTTCTCAGAATTGCCACCACAGCTGTTTGTCCACTTACCTGTCCAACTGCCCATCCTTATCCCCAGTCTGAAAAGGATTTGAGGCAGATTATTAAAGTGTACCTTGTTCTAGGTCAGGAGTTGGCTGACTTTCAGTAAAAGGTCAGATGGCAAATATTTTCAGCTTTGTGGACCATATGGTCTCCGTTGCAACTATGCAACCCTGCTGTTGCGGCACAAGAGTGTCATAGACAATTCATAAATAATGTGCATGACTGTGTTCCAATAAAACTTTATTTATAAAAACAAGTGGTGGGCCAGTTTTGGTCCACAAGCTGTAGTTTGCCAGCCCTTGTTCTAGATTTTAAAAAGATAACATGAGGAAGCCAGAGGAAGGGAAAAGAAAAATAGAAAAATTGGGAAGATACTCAAAGTAATATCAGCAAACAAAATGGATGCCATGAGTTCCTCTTTGGTTTTTAGAGCTCAGCTGAAGATTTGGCTCTGAATTTCCTAGCAGCCAATGCAAAGAGAGAAACCAACAAGTAGTAGTACTTGCAGTGGCCCTCAGGAAGTGCACACACACACTCCATAGCTGTGTACCAAAAAACGCACGGCTCATCTTGTTCCTAGTGGTGAAGCTCACGGGAAATCTCTCTCATGGTGTCACAAAAGGAATTCACTGTGTGATGACAGGAACTGTGTCCCCTGCCCCAATTTTCCAGCCAGTTTAACATCAATCTTCATGAGTCTGTTCCTTTTCTCACATATATCAATCACTCGTTATGACCCAGGAGTAGGCATCTTGTATGCCAGTTCATTTAATTCTAAACAGCCCTGTGTGTTAGGCACTGCTAACTGCTTATTTGAGCTTTGGGCATGTTACTGTCTGTCTACCTGTTTCCTCATCTGTATATTGGGGATCATAATATTCTCAAAACTCACAGGGCTTTTGTAAGGAGTCAGTGCGTCTAAAGTGCACAGTGCATGGCAGAAGTGTGCTGGTTAGATATTGCTGCACAGTGAGCTACCCCAAAGGCTAGAGATGAAAGAACAACCATTTTGTGTGCCACCATTTTGTGAGCCAGAAATTTCCACAAGGCTTAAGCGGTTCTGCTCTATGTGGCATCAGCAGGGGTCATTCTCTGGGACTCTTCACTGACATTAGCCTTCAGCTGAGTCAGTTACCAGCCAGATGTGTGCATGGGCTGTGGACAGAGTGGGAGCTTCCTTCCCGTATCTGGCACCTTGGTGCTTTTCCATGTGTAACCCCCTTCTCTCTTTTCAAGTGGCTGCTTGGGCTTCCTCACATGATGGTAGTCTCAGGTTGGCCAGACTTCCTACCAGGTGTCTGGGTTCCAAGAGGAGGCGTTCCTGTGGAAGGTGAAATTTGTAGATCTTAGGGCCCAACGTTGAAAGTTCTACAGTGTCACTTCTGCCACATTCTATTGACCAAAACACAGGTCGCAAGGCTAGTCCCGATTCAAAGGGAGAGGAAATAGATCTTACATCTTAATGTAGGAGTGGCAAAGTCACACTGCAGGAGTGTGTGTGGGAAGAGGTGGCCATAGGTGGAAACACACTCTGTCACACCTGGGTGAGTACCTGTTAGTGTCAATATCAATTTCAGTTCCAGGCCAGGCACAGTGGCTCATTCCTGTAGTCCCAGCACTTTGGGAGACTGAGGCCCCGGGGACACGAGACATGGGGGAGGGAGAGGGGACCCCGCCCGCAGATGACCCGGGGGACCGGCGACCGGACGCGGCGGGGCGGGGCTGAGTGGCACAGGGGGCGAGGCTTGTAGCAGCGAGTCCCCCCTCCCCTCCTTTCGGACGAAGAAGGAAGACTTGGGCCCCGCGACTGGGCAGGAAAAGGGGAGGGGGCAGCCTCTCCCCGCATGCGGCCCGGGAGGGAAGTCTCGCCCACTTCCCGCGGGTAAGGACACCCGTCTCCTCAGGTCAGGAATTCAAGACAAGCCTGGCCAATATGCTGAAACCCTACTAAAAACACAAAAATTAGCCAGGTGTGGTGGCAGGGGCCTGTAATCCCAGCTACTCGGAAGGCTGAGACAGGAGAATCCCTTGAGCCTCGGAGGTGGAAGTTGCAGTGAGCCGAGATGGTGCCACTGCACTCCAGCCTGGGCGAGAATTTTCCCCACCCTCCAAAAAACGCTCAGTATCAGTATGTCCACTTTATTCCCCACTCTACAGAAGAAGCAGCTGATGCTCAGAGAGGTGATATCCTTGTCCCAGATTATCCTGTTATTTGGAACCCAGGTTTGCCTGACTACAAAGCCTGATCTTAACCCCCTTACTTCGCTGCCTAGGATTTGGCTGTTTTCCAAGGCACTACTGGACCAGAACACGGCACAGCTGCTCCTCAAGACATCTGAGGAAAGGAGGGGAGGCCAGGTCCTGACCTTACAGAGCCAAACCTGGCACATGGTGGCTGGCTGGGCAGCGATGCCCCACCTCCTGACACTCACAGGAAGGCTGAAGCAGGAGGAGACACTCTGAGAGGGTGAGGGCCTGGGGAATGCCATGGGGCAGAGGCAAGCACTTTCTGTGGAACTACAGAGTAGATTCAGTCCACCCAAGTCCGCTGATGCTCCAATTCCAGCATCTCACACTGGCATATACATAGTTTTAGATAAAGGGGTATAGATGATTCTTCTTTGTGAGAAATGAATATGCATTCTGACAAAGAAAATCTGCTAACTAAAAACTGAATAGGATTCCTTATGCAGGACTTGTCAGAGCCTTTAACATGCTAATGGACATTGTGTATCTCCAGGAGGGAGAGTTGGGTGCAGGGTTTCCAGGCATTTTTTTTTTAGAAAACTTTTTATTTTGGTGTAACACTAGACTTGTAGAAAAATTGCAAGAATAGTACAAAGAATCCCACAGGTCCTTTGCCCAGATTAATCAGTTGCTAACATTTTACATTTCATTTATCGTTCTCATATTCATATTCTCTCTATATGTACATGTATGTATACTCTATTTATTGTTTTATTCCTGACTTGTATTTTCCTAGGTTGCAGGCATGATAATTCTTTCTTTTTTTTGTTTTATGAGAGAGTTTGCTCTTATCCACCAGGCTGGAGTGGTATGGAGCGATCTAAGGTCATGGCAACCTCCGCCTCTCAGGTTCAAGTGATTCTGCTGTCTCAGCTTCCCAAGGAGCTGGGATTACAGGAACACAGCATCACACCTGGCTACTTTTTTTTTGTATTTTTAATAGAGAATGGTGTTTTACCATGTTGACCCGGCTGGTCTCAAACTGCTAGCCTGAAGTGATCCATTTGCCTCAGCTCCCAGAGTGCTGGGATTACAGATGTGAGCCACCACGCCTGGCGGATATTTACATTTTGCAGGGTACGGGGCAGTCATGTTGTGAAACAGCCTCCATCTGGGTTTAAGTGATGCTTCCTGATGCCTGCGTTCAAGGAAGCCTATTGGTAGGACACCACAGAAGTGAGGCAGCCTCCTGTCAGGTGGTACCTGCTGTCCACTTGTACAGCATTGGTGACATTAGCTTTGATCTCTTGATTAAGGTAGGGTCTGCCAGGTTTCTTGGCTGTAAAGCTCTTAGTTGTTTCCTTTGTAATTAATAAGTAATTGTGGTGAGATACTTGGAAGTCATGTAAGTATTCTGTGCTCTCATCGAATTGTGAACCTCCTAGGTTTAGCATCCACTGATGATGCTGGTCTGAGTCTGTTACTGCTATGATGATTGCTAAATGGGGATTTTTCTAATTAAAAAAAAAAATTATTGCTTGGAGGCCAGGTGTGGTGGCTCATGTCTATAATCTCAGCACTTCAGGAGGCTGAGGCAGGAGGATCACTTGAGGCCAGGAGTTAAGGACCAGCCTGGCCAACATGGTGAAACCCTGTTGCTACTGAAAATATAAAAATTTGCCAGGCGTGGTGGTACATGCCTGTAGTCCCAGCTACTCAGGGGGCTGAGGCATGAGAATCGCTCGAACATGGGAGGTGGAGGTTGCAGTGAGCCAAGATCGCACCACTGCACTTCAGACTGGGAGATAGAGTGAGTGTCTCAAAAAAAAAATAATAATGTATTGCTCAGGGTAGAATGCTTTCCTTGCTCACTCCCTCTGCCCTTCCTTCCCTTCTGTCTTAGTCTGTACTTGCAATGCTATAACATACCTGAGACTGGATCATTTATAAAGACATTGGCTCAGAGTTCTTCAGGCTGTACTGGAAGCATGGCGCATCTGCTTCTTGATGTGGGTGGGCTGTCAGCACGTCACAGGCCAGAGCAGGATTAAGAGAAAGGGGTGTGCTGTTACATGCATTTAAACAACCAGATCTCACTGTCACAAGGACAGTACTGAGGGGATGCTGCTAAACTGTTTCTGAGAAATCCACTCCCAGTGATCCAGCCACCTCCCACCAGGCCCCACCTCCCACACTGGGGATTACAATTCAAATGGAGTTGTTGGGGACACAGGTCCAAACCGTATCACCTTCCCCCTTTCCTTCCTCTCTTAACCTCAGTATGGACTGATAGATTCCTGTTTTATTCTGTAATCCATGATGATCATGATTTGTTTCAGTGCCCAATTTTCCTAGATTTACCCCCTGGGAGTACCTGCAAGATGGCTCCTCTCCCTCCCACTCTGCCTCAGCATAGAGAAAAGTCAAATTGTATGGCAAACACCCATGTGCCCCCCCCCCCCACCTAACTATTATAATTGTTTGTATTTTGCTTTATTTTATTTATCCCCTATGCACTATCCACCCATCAGAGGTGTGTAAACCAGAGCAACCCCATCTTGAATGGGAGCTGGGTAAAAAGAAGCTGAGAACTACTGGGCTGCATGTTATGTATGAATTTTCAGTGCCATAAAAGAATTAGCACTCAAATATAAATTTTCTCAGCAAGGCAATTTACTTCTATAGAAGATTCGGCTCACAGATGGAGCAATAGTGAGTGCACACATGTGGACAAGGGAGGGGAAGGGGTTCTTAATCATGACGGAGGTTGCCCCTACTGCTATATCATTCTCCTATTGGCTAGGATTAGACAGCAGAGTCTAAGCTAATTCTGATTGGCTATTTTAAAGAGAGCAGGGGTACCAGCTGGAGTGGTGGAGTGGGCAGTTTGGTAGGAAGGATGGTTACCGGACTGGTTAGAGCAGGTGACCAGGGGAACAGATGTGAACTACTGATTAGAACTGGTGGGAAAGTTGTTTACTGAAACTAGAGGCAAGGGGGTGAAGAGAACCAGGAAGTTAAACTTTAAACTGGAGAATTAAAGAACAAGAGAGCTGAACATACTGACATACCGATTCTTTAAAGAGAAACTTGGAGTTCACTACATCTAACATGCATTCCCAGAAGTTAAGGCATTCTAAATCCCAGGATGAGATAGGAGGTTGGCACAAGATACAGGTCATAAAGACCTTGCTGATAAAACAGGTTGCAGTAAAGAAGCCGGCTAAATCCCACCAAAAACCAAGATGGTGACTAGAGTGTCCTCTGGTCTTCCTCATTACTACTCTCCCATCAGCACCATGACAGTTTACAGATGCCATGGCAACATCAGGAAGTTACCCTATATAGTCTAAAAAAGGGGAGGCATGGGCCAGGTACAGTGGCTCACGCCTGTGATATCAGCACTTTGGGAGGTTGAGGCAGTTGTATTACCTGAGGTCAGGAGTTCAAGACCAGCCTGGCCAATATGGAGAAACCCTGTCTCTACTAAAAATACAAAAAATTAGCTGGACGTGGTTGTGCATGCCTGTAATCCTGAATACTCAGGAAGCTGAGGCAGGAGACTTGCTTAAACCTGGGAGGCAGAGGTTGCAGTGAGCCAAGATCACGCCACTGCACTCCAGCCTGGGCAGTGTTAGATACAGTGAACTCCAAGTTTCTCTTCAAAGAATCAGTGTGTGAGTATGTTCAGCTCTCTTATTCGTTAATTCTCCATTTTAAAGTTTAACTTCCTTGTAGTTTCAGTAAACAACCTTTTCCACCAGTTCTAATCAGTAGTCCACATCTGTTCCCCATCCTCTGCTCCATCCTGACTCATCCCAGTCACCTGCTCTGGTCTCCTGTTCTGGTCACTGCTTTGACCTGAGTCACCCCTGGTCACCTGCTCTGAACTGTTCCATAACTGTCCTTCCTGCCAAACTTCCCACCCCACCACTCCGGCTCATACCCCTGCTCTCTTTAAAATAGCCAGTTGGAATTAGCTTAGACTGTGCAGTCTAACCCTAGTGAATAGGAGAACGAAACAGCAGTAGGGGCTACCTGTGTCAGGAATAAGAACCCCTTTCTCTCCCTTGTCCAGCTATGTGCTTGCCAATGTTCCATCTGTAAGCTGCACCCTTCTATAGAAGTAAATTGCCTTGACCAGGTGTGGTAGCTCACGCCTGTAATTCCAGCACTTTGGGAAGCCGAGGTGGCTGGATCATGAGGTCAGGAATTTGAGATCATCTTGGCCAACACGGTGAAACCCTGTCTTCTCCTAAAAATACAAAAATTAGCTGGGCATGGTTGTGGACACCTGTAATCCCAGCTACTTAGGAAGCTGAGGCTGGAGAATCACTTGAACCCAGGAGGCAGAGATTGCAGTGAGCTGAGACCACACCATTGCACTCCAGCGTGGGCAACGGAGTGAGGCTCTGTCTCAAGAAGAAAAAAAAGGTAAATGGCCTTGCTGAGGAAATTTATGTTCCAGTGCTGCTACTTTTGTGGCACCAAAAATTTACATATAACAGCAACAAGAGTGAAACAATCTCAAATAAAATAAATAAAAAACACAAAGCGGGGGTCATGAATAACCCACCCTTGTTTAGTGTATATAATCAAGAAATAGCCATAAAAATAGGCAACTAGCAGCCCTGGGGGCTGCTGTGTCTTGAGTAGCCATTATTCCTTTCTTAATAAACTTGCTTTTGCTTTGCAGCACGGACCCACCCTGAATTCTTTCTTGCACGAGATCCAGGAAGCCTCTCTTGGTGTCTGCATCCAGACCCCTGTCCTGTAAAACATCCATCTGTGTTCTTACTGATGCTTTTCAGAGTGAGTTGTAGACATCAGAACACCTTACCCCTAAATGGATTAGCGCGCACATGAACTAAAGTTCAGTATTTGCTTACAGTTCTCCTCCTCTCTTAGTCTCCCTCCCTTACTTCTTTCTTCTGGTCATGTAAATTTACATGCAATGAAATGTGCAAATCTCGGCTGGGAGCAGTAGCTCAAACCTGTAATCCCAGCACTTGGGGAGGCTGAGGAGGGTGGATTGCTTGAGGCTAGGAGTTTGAGATCAACCTGGGCAACATAAGCAGACTCTGTCCTACAAAAATTTTGGAAATTAGCGGGATATGGTGGTACATTCCTGTAGTCCCAGCTACATGGAGACTGGGGTGGGAGAATCACTTGAGCCTGGAAGGTTGAGGTTGCAGCAAGCCATGATTGCGTCACTGCATTCCAGCCTGGCCAACAGAGTGAGACCCTGTCTCAAAGAAATAACCATTTAAATGTCTAGTGGTCTCTCTTTGTGGCTTTAATTTGCATTTTTTTGTTGATGAATGATGTTGATCACATTTTCATGTATGTTATTTATTCATGTGGCTTCTTTTGAGACAGGTCAATTTTTTTTTCCCATTTTAAAAGCTGTCTTTTATTAAGTCGTAGCTACTTTTTATGCATTCTGGAATAGAATGTTTTCTTCCATTTTGATTTTTATACCTTTTTTTTTTTTTTTTTTTTTTTTGAGATGGGGCCTCCTTTCGTCACCCAGATTGAGATGTGGTGGCATGATCATGGCTCACTGTAGCCTCAAACTCCTGGGCTCAAGCAATCCTCCTGCCTCAGTCTCCCAAGTAGCTGGGACTACAGATGCATGCCACCATGCCCAGATAATTTTTTTTTTTTAGAGGCATGGTTTCCGTTTGTTGCCCAGGCTGGTCTAGAATGCCCAAGTTTAAACAATCCTCTTACCTCAACCTCCTAAAGTGCTGGGATTATAGGCATGAGTCCCCATGCCTGGTCTGATATTTTTGTGTCACTGAAGTTTTGTTTTTTTCTTATTGCAGTGAATAAGAACTACAGTATAATATGAATAAAAATGCTAAGAACAAAAATTCTCACCTTGTTCTTAGTCTTACAAGGAAAATGTTCAAAATTTCCACAAATAATTTTAATGTTTGCTATTGGTTTTGCATAGATGTTCTTTATCAGATTGCAGTTTTTTTTTTTTTTGAGACGGAGTTGTGCTCTTGTTGCCCAGGCTGGAGTGCAATGGCACGTTCTTGGCTCACTGCAACCTCCGCCTCCTGGGTTCAGGCAATTCTCCTGCCTCAGCCTCCTGAGTAGCTGGGATTACAGACACACACAACCATGCCCAGCTAATTTTTAGTATTTTTAGTAGAGACGGGGTTTCACCATGTTGGCCAGGACGGTCTCGAACTCTTGACCTCGTGATCCACCCGCCTCGGCCTCCCAAAGTGCTGGGATTACAGGCTTGAGCCACCGTGCCCGGCCAGATTGCAGAGTTTTTGTTTGTTTTTTAGAGACAGTCCTGCTCTGTCTCCCAGGCTGAAGTGCAGTGGTGCAATCTGAGCTCACTGTAACCTGCAGCCTCCACCTCCTGGATTCAAGTGATTCTCCTCCTGCTTTAGCCTCCCGAGTAGCTGGCATTACAGGCACATGCCACCACACTTGGCTAATTTTTGTAGTGGTACGAGAGACAGAGTTTCACCATGTTGGCCAGGCTGGTCTCAAACTTCTGGCCTCAAGTGATCTGCCTGCCTTAGCCCTGCAAAGTGCTGGGATTATAAGCATGAGCCACCATGCCTGGCCAGTTTTTATTAATTCTTAAGAATGGGTGTTGGATGTAGTCAAATGCCTTTTCTGAATCTAGTACACATTCATATGGTTTTCCACTTTCATTTTGTTAATAGAGTGAATTAAATTGGTCTTCAGTGTGAAACCAACCTTGCTTTAGAGGGATTCCCTCCATTTTTTCCTAAGTATTTTTCTTTCTACATGTAATTGAATTTGGTTTCCTAATACTTTGTTTAGAAAGTTGGTATCTATGGGCCGGATGCGGTAGCTCACACCTGTAATCCCAGCACTTTGGGAGGCCGAGACAGGTGGATCGTGAGGTCAGGAGATTGAGACCATCTTGGCCAACATGGGGAAACTTCATCTCTACTAGAAATACAAAAATTAGCTGGGTGTGGTGGTGGGTGCCTATAGTCCCAGCTACTCTGGAGGCTGAGGCAGGAGAATCACTTGAACCCAGGAGGCAGAGGTTGCAGTGAGCTGAGATTGCACCACTACTCCAGTCTGGCAACAGAGCAGGACTCCATCTCAAAAAAAAAAAAAAAAAAAAAAAAAAATTGATATCTGGGTTCACAGCACTGTTGGGTTGTAATTTTCCTTTTTTGCAAAGCTCCTGTCAGATTTGGTATGAGGTTTATGCTGATTTCATAAACCAAGTTGATGAATCTGTTCTTTTTTCTTTTCTGAAAGAGTTTGTATGAGATTGGTGGTGATGTTCCCTAAGATCGCCACCAGACTGGTGACGCTCTACCAGTGAAGACATCTGGAGGTTGTGGAATTTTTTTGGAGTATATATAAATATAGAGCTATTCAGATTTTCTGTATTATTTTGCAATTTAGCTTGCTTGATTTTCATAGTATCCTGTGCGGGAGCTGCTATAATTTGATGGATTTCACAAATGTGCCATTTCTTTCTTTTTTTTTTTTTTGAGAGGGAGTATCGCTGTCTCACCCAGGCTGGAGTGCAGGAGCACAATATCAGCTCATTGCAACCTCTGCCTCCTGGGTTCAAGCGATTCTCCTGCCTCAGCCTCCCAAGTAGCTGGGACTACAGGTGTGTGCCACCACGCCCAGCTGATTTTTGTATTTTAGTAGAGGCGAGGTTTCACCATGTTGGCCAGGATGGTCTCGTTTTCTTTACCTCATGTTCCACCCACCTTGGCCTCCCAAAGTGCTGGGATTACAGGTATGAGCCACCGCGCCCAGCCTACAAATGTGACATTTCTGACATGAGTTAAAGTGTGACATCATGAATCTAGCATCTTCCTACCCCGAAATTCTTTTCCCTCCTCTCCAAAGCAGCTTGGTTCCCTGAGCCACCCCCTGCTCTGTTCTCTCCCATCCTCTGCAGGCATCCTCAGAGCCACCACTGACTCAGCTGTGCTGGGTTTCCTCCTGCGGGACAAGCATGAGAAGGCAGGGAACGGCACCAGTGTGCGCAGTGTGAGCTGTGTCCTCGCCCAGAACAGCAGCCAGGCCTTGCCCGCAGAGCTCCAGCTGAAGGGCCGGCTGCAGGCCCAGAGGGGGAACCTGAGGGCCCAGGCCAGCATCCGGGCCCACGCGGGCAGCCTGACTCTGTGCTGCTGGGGCCCTGGGCACAGCCAGCTTGCAGGTGGCCTGACAATATCAGCACACTGAGTGATGCAGGTAGGATGAGCGGTCCAGGCAGAACAGCTGCTTCCTCCAAGACTCCTACGTCTGGGGCCAAGGGAGAGGGGGATAAATGAGACTCCAGCCCCCTAATTCACATTCCAGCTGTTTCTTTTCCCTGCTGGCTTCCCCTGCCTACCTGCAACTTCTTCCCTGGGTTGTGATTCAGCCAGAACATGCAGGTTCAGGACACCAAGTGTTAACGGTATTGACATGCTTCAAAGGAGATGGTGATGGCAGCTGCCACCAAGCCCCTCGTCTCTCCGTCCCTTCCTCTCCCCCCAACACCTCTCACTCTCCCCCCTCCTCTCCCTTATTCTACCCCTCTCCCTCCCCTCCCCCCTCCTCCCTCCCTCATCTCCCCTCTCCTCCCTCCTCCCTCCCCTCCTCCTTCCTTCCCTCTGCTCCCCCTTCTCCCTTCCTCTACCCTTCTCTTCCTCCCTGCCTCTCTTCCCTCCCTCTCCCCTCTCCCCCCTCCCTCTCCATCTGCCTCCCCCTCCACATGCCTCCTCTCACCTGCCTCCCCCTGCCTGCCTCCCCCAATCTGGCCTCCCCACCCCAACCCGTTCCCTGCAGTGCGGATGCCGGGTCTAGTCAGTACCCCAAGGACGCCCACCAGCCCCTGCTTGGGCTTCTCAGAGATGTTCCCTTCAGGCCTGGAGGGGCCTGGTGCAGCAGGGGAGGACACAGCACCAGACCCCCCGTTTCCCTCTGAGATTTGGGCCCTGTCCTCGGGAGCTGGAAATCCTGAGGGGACATGGGTTCTACCGCTTGCTACCTGTGGTGATTGTGCTGTGAGTTTGGACTAGATGAAATCTCCACCTCTGTGAAACGTGGACAGTTTCGTATGGTTTAACCTGGTGTATTGTGGGCAGTGAGACCTGGAGCTGGGGGGCTCAGGGGACCCTCCGGAGAGCAGGTGGGCTGGCCAGTCCCCTGTTATGTTCCCACCTGACTCAATGGGGTGGAGCGGGCTGAGTGGTCTCTGGGGCTTTGCCTACCCCTGCCCGCTGGCCTCTTTCCCCAGAACTCCCCTCTAAGGCCGGGACACTCCTTTTTCTCACCCACGTGGCTTCCAACTGCTCAGCACGCCTGTCCCTTGGGAACGCGAGGGGTCAGCTAGATGCTGCCCTTAGCCTGGAGGGCCTGACCCCTGAGTCCCTGAGCCGCCAGCTCCATGCCAGCCTCTTATACCCACACCATGCCCAGCCTCAAGCACTGGGGCCTGCCCTTCTCCATAGATGGCACAGGGACTTCCAGGTGAGGAGGGGGCTGTGCCTGGGCCACACAGGGGACAGTGGGTCCCAGGGACACCCCACAGCTTTGCTTCTGCCCAGAGCATGGGACGCAATCTGGCGGCCTGGCTGACGGTTAACTTGGATGGCGAGCAGCTCCAGGCAGTCCTGGAGAGGAAGGCAGAGGGCGGCCGCCAGGGGCTGGTGCTGGGGCTGCACCACGGCCTCTCAGGGCTACCGGGCACACTGCCCTCCCAGCTCGAGGCAAGTGGCTCAGTGCCCACATGGCCCAGACTGCAGCCCACACTGCTGGGCTCCGGGGGCCCAAGCGGGGTCTACCAGGGCCTGCCTCCTGTCCCTGCTTTTCTTAGTAACCCCCTTCCTGCCTCCCCCATACCTGCCTCCCCTAACACCTGCCTTCCCCACCCCTCCACCATCCCCCCACCTGCCTCCCCCTCACCTGCCTCCCCCTCACCTGCCTTCCCCACACCTGCCTCCCATCCTCCCCCCACCATATTCACCTGCTCTCCTGCCACCTGTCTCCCTATCTACCCACCTTTCTTTCCTCCCATCCTCCCCCCTCCCCCCACCCCGCCTTCCCAGCCCTCCCAGTCTCCTCCTCCCCTGTCTCCCTCCTCTCCCCTTACCCTCTCCCTCACTCTCTCCCTTACAGTCTCCGTCACCCTCTCTTCCTCCCTCTCCTCCTCCTTTCTCGGTCTCTCCCCCACTTCTGCTCTGTGCATTTGTCCTTCCTGTCTGCATTCCCATCCTCCCTCCTTCCCTACACCTGGCAGCCTAGCTGGGGCAGTGGCCTCTCTGCGCGTTCTCTGGCCCTGCCTTGTAGAATGAAGACGGTGGAGCCCCTGGCCCCTCCGGTCCTCCTTGGGGCCCCTCCCCTGGAGAAGCCTCGCGCTCACAGCTGTCTTCCTCATTATTCTCAGAAATGGAAAGCAGGAAGCCACCTTGGTGCCTGTCCCCGAGGGTGGCTAAACCGTACATGGTGGGGGAGGGAACGTGAGTGACCAGGACTCCTGGCCTGAAGCCAGGCTGCACCATCGCTGACTGTGTGACCACAGGCAAGATGCTTTCTTTTCCTTGACTTGTGTGACTCAGTTTCCTCATGTGCTACCTCCTCCTATGGTTCCTCTGAGGTTCAGATGATGAACCAGTTGGCACCGGGCCTGGCGCGGAGGCCCTGCGTGGTGGGAGCTCTGATTACCTTCATTTGATGATGGTGATGCTGTGGCTCTGCCCTCAAGTCTCTGTGCAAACCTCTCCTTGGGGTTATTTGCCCACAGTGTCTTCCCCAAAGGGCAGTGGGGTCAAGTGGGATCTTGGCACCCATTGACAGTTCACTCTGGAGTCAGGGGAAGAAGCCAGTCCCTTCCCATACACTAGTCTCCATAGGTCAACTGCAGCGGAGATGCCTCGTCCACCCAGCTGTTAGGATTCTGCCGAGGGGACATCACTGGGCAGCCTCTCAAGGTACGGGGTCTCTGTTCTGGGCAAGATGGTTGTGGTACACAGTGGGCCCCTCCAGGGAGGCTGACACAGCCTGATCACAGCAGCTGCCTGTGATATGGCCTGGGGCTGAGGTCGCTGTCAGGAGAAACTC
This sequence comes from Saimiri boliviensis, assembly GCF_048565385.1. Taxonomy (NCBI): domain Eukaryota; kingdom Metazoa; phylum Chordata; class Mammalia; order Primates; family Cebidae; genus Saimiri; species Saimiri boliviensis. The sequence goes on from NC_133455.1 coordinate 109,561,375, forward strand.
ACATGGTCCCCGTCCTTCAAGATGCCCACATACCCGGTGACATGCATCTGGACTCCCAGCTCCCAGGGGTGGCAGTTCAACCTGACAGTCATTAAGTGGTCCCATCTGCAAGCACAGGTAGACGTCACCCAGGACCCGAGGTTTACAAGCCCAACTCTGTCATGGGCAGCTGGGCTGGTGGTGGGCCTGTCCTGGCTTCATGAGACAAGTGGACAGTGGAGCTCAGGGCTGGGGCGTGGCTCAGCTCAGATGGCTTCATGCTGAGAGCTGCTGAGGGTGCTGGCAGGAAGTGCAATGCCTTTCCCCTTGTCCTGTCTGCCTCCCAGCACTGCCATCTAAGTGGCAGGGACTTGGCCATTTCTATTTTGTGCCTGGTAGTATCCCCAGGTTTAAGACGGGGCCTGGCACGTAGTAGGTGCTCAGTCCACATTGTTGACTCATGGAGTAGCAGTTCCTGCCTCATAAAACAGGTGACGTAAAACTGTGAGGGGCCTTGCCACCTGCTGCATGATTGCAGCTGCTCCTGCTGTTGCTGCCGTTTCTTTTCATTCATTCATTCATTCATTGAGACAGAGACTTGCTTAGTTGCCTAGGCTGGAGTGCAGTGGTGTGACCTCAGCTCACTGTAATCTCCACCTCTCAAGTTCAAGCAATTCTCCTGCCTCAGCCTCCCAGGTAGCTGGGATTAAGGCACCCGCCACCACTCCTGGCTACTTGTTGTATTTTTAGTAGAGACGAGGTTTCACTATCTTAGCCAGGCTGGTCTCCAACTCCTGACCTCAAGTGATCTGACCACCTCAGCCTCCCAAAGTGCTGGGATTACAGGCATGAGCCACTATGCCCGGCCTGCTTCCGCTGTTTCAGTGACCACCCTGTGTGTGTGGGGTGCAGGGGTTGCAAACTTGAAGATTTTGGGGTCAGGTGGAGAACTGAAATGTGTCCCTGGGCTGTGGGGGAACTACAGAGCATGTGCCAGGTCTCAAAGCCTCCGCATTGTATGTATCTTTTCACATTTCTTGTAGTAAAATGCAAATGGTAATGTAAAACCGTTTAAAAGTATACAACTCGGGGACGCTATGTGCATTCATGCTGTTTTACAATCATCAGTGCTTGCAAGTTCCAGAACTTTCCTCACCCCAGTGGAAACCTCAAACTCATCAGCAAACCCTCCCATCCTCTCTTCTCTGGTCCCCAACTACCACGAATCTGCCTTCTGTCCCTATGCATTTGTCTGTTCTAGAAATTTCATCTAAACAGACTTATATAAGATGTCGTATATCCCAACACTCTAGGAGATTGAGGCAGGCAGATCACTTAAGGTCAGGAGTTTGAGACCAGCCTGCCCAACATGGCAAAACCCTGTCTCTACTAAAAATACAGAAAATTAGCTGGGCAAGGTGGTGGGTGCCTTTAGTTTCAGCTACTCTGGAGGCTGAGGCAGGAGATTCGCTTGAATTTGGGAGGCAGAGGTTGCAGTGAGCTGAGATTGTGCCACTGTACTCCAGCCTGGGCAACAGAGCAAGGATCTGTTAAAAAAACACAAGACAAAAAATACCAGAGAGACCACACAAAACCACCGGTTTGCAAGCCCTGGTCTAGGGTTGACTGGACCCTGGGAACTCCCAGTCCTAGGGGAAAGTGTAGGGAGCCAGCTATGTGGTGACAAGGGCTCAGGCCTCAGTTTCCCCAGCTCTGCCCACTGGGGCTGAGTTTCAGAGAAGCGCTTGGCGGATAACAAAGAGCTCAGCCCTGGCTTTGTTGCTGTCACGGCGAGTCTCCGGCTCTGCCGAGCCTGTGTACCTGGGGCCCGTATGACCTTGGCGCCATCAGGGTCAGCGTTGATACCAGCAGAGGCCAAGCAGGCAGGCCTGGGTGTGGCCCAGTGTGGATGGGGAGAGTTTGGCAGAGCTGGCCAGCAGTACAGAGCCCCTGAGACTCAGGACAATTCCAGCCCCAGGCCCTGTGCTGTCATCCCAGAAGGTGGGTGGCTCATGGTCAGAGCCCAGCAGACCTGAACTTCCTGTGGTATCCCAGAGCATAGGTGGCCGCCTTCTGCGTAGAGCAGGGTCCCTGCACACCCAGCACACAGGCATCAATCTGGGATGGTTTTAAAATGCAGGTTTGATTCTGGTCTGGTGGGGGGCGCTGAGACCCTGCGTTTCTCATAGGAGTCCAGGAGAGGCAGTCATAGATGGGCCATGGCTCATTCTCTGGGTCGCAGGGACCCGAGATGCCCTTTCCCCGCCTCTCAACCCTGCTCCTTCCTGCCTGGGTAGTTCCTTCAATAATGGTGGAAGAGGTGGTGTAGATTTCACTGAAGGGTTTTTTTTGTTTGGATTTTTTTTTGAGATGAAGTTTTGTGCTTTTGCCCAAAGTGCAGTAGCATGATCTTGGCTCACTGCAGCCTCTGTCCTGCTGGGTTCAAACAAGTCTCCTGCCTCAGCCTCTTGAGTAGCTGGGATAATAGACACCTGCCACCACCATGCCTGGTTAATTTTTTTATTTTTAGTAGAGACGGGGTTTTGCCATGCCGGCCAGGCTGCTCTCTAACTCCTGACCTCAGGTGAGCTGCCTGCCTCGCCTCCCAAACTGCTGGGATCACAGGCATAAGCCACTGCACCCAGCCTCACTGAAGGTTTTACTGAGATGGTTGTGGGGTGGCACGGGAGGTGTGGCTCCGCAGTCTCTGCTGCAGCTGCTCCATTCTGCTGCTGTGGTGTCGGGAAAGCAGCCACAGGAATAGGACATGAACGTGTTGCAGGAAAGGGATCTTGATCTAGACCCAAGAGAGAGTTCTTGGATCTTGTGCAAGAAAGAGTTCAGGGCTGCTGGGGCCCATTTTTATGGTTATTTCTTGATGACATGCTAAACAAGGGGTGGATTATTCGTGCCTCCCCTTTTTAGACCATCTAGGGTAACTTCCTGATGTTGCCTTGATATTTGTAAACTCTCATAGCACTGGTGGGAGTGTAGCCGTGAGGATGACCAGAGGTCACTCACATAGCCATCTATAGGTTTTGGCCGGCTTCTTTACTGTAATCTGTTTTATCAGCAAGGTCTTTATGACCTGTATCTTCACTATTTTTGTTGTTGATTTTTGCAATGGAGTTTGTTCTGTTATCCAGGCTGGAGTGCAGTGGTGCAATCTCGGCACACTGCAACCTCCGCCTCCTAGGTTCAAGTGATTCTCCTGCCTCAGCCTCCTGCGTAGCTGGGATTACAGGCATGAGCCACCACATGCAGCTAATTTTTGTATTTTTAGTAGAGTCGGAGTTTCACCATGTTGGCTGGGCTGGTCTCGAACTCCTAACCTCAAGCGATCTGCCCACCTCAGCCTCCCAAAGTGTTGGCATTACAGGTGTGAGCCACTGTGCCTGGCCATGAGCTGTATCTTGTGTGACCTCCTGTGTCATCCTGTGACTTAGAATGCCTAACCATCTGGGAGTGCAGCCCAGTAGGTCTCAGCGTCATTGTACCCAGCCCCTATTCAAGATTAAGTTGCTCTGGTTCACACACCTGTGACAAACAGGCAGGGTTGTGTTACAATAAAACCTGACAACAAAAGGTATAGGCTGTAGTTTGCCAACCTGTTTTGCATCAGCCAGGACATCTTCCTCTTCCCAAAGTTTTGCTTTAGCCGTCCTCCCCAGGCCCCCTCTCCCCTGCCTGCCCCACCTCCTGATTTGTCCTCCGTATTTTCTCTGTGGGTTCCTTGGTGCATGTGTAATTAGCTGGAGTAACTGCGTTGGTCATCAAACCTGCTCCTTCAAGAGGGTCTGAGTTCCTCCCAGCATGGGGACATGGATGGCTCTGATAACCCCAGGGCATTTGGGCACCAGTGCCAGCTTGCCCCGGTCTGGTTTTCTCTCTGCACGAGGCAGCCCAGCACCTTCTTGGTGGCATTCCAGGTCTCATGGACATTCACCATGGCAGCTCGGGCTTTGAGCATTCTGGACGAATCCTGCTGGGACCCACATCTCTCAACTACTCTGCGAGCTGCTGTTACCGTGCCGAGCACCTGGAGCTCTCTGGCCAGAGCTGGTACAACAGTGAGGCCTTGTTGTGGGCAGGATTCCCAGCAGAGCTGCAGATACATGGTAAGGCACCCAGCACACAGCCCCGGGACTGGGGAGCTGGCTTCTTCCATGCCTGGACCAGTCAGCAGCCTTAGGCCTGGACCCAGGTGGCACCCCACCAAGCCCAGTGTGGCCCTGGGCTCTAGGACAACCAGGACAGCCTTGCCTGTGAATGGCCTCATTCCCAAGGCAGGTGGATTAGTTTCCTAGGACTTCTGCAACCAAGTCCCATGCACCGAATGGCTTAAAACACAGAAATCTTAGCTGGTGTGTATGGGAATCTTAGCTGGCTGTGGTGGCACGTGTGTGTGGTCCCAGCTCCTCAGGAGACTGAGGTAGGAAAATCGCTTGAGTCAAGGCTGCAGTGAGCTATGATTGCAATACTGTGCTCCAGCCTGGGTGAGAGAATGAGACGCTGTCTCAAAATAAAACAATCCACAGTGGATTGAACACCTGTCTGCCTTGAATGTGACATTATTTTTACTTCATTCCATTTGTAAAGACCATTTATTTATTTATTTACTTAGTTAATTAAGACAGAGTCTCACTCTGTCACTCAGGCTGGCGTGCAGTGGTGTGATTTTGGTTCACTGCAACCTCTGTTCAAGTGATTCTCCTGCCTCAGCCTCCTGAGTAGCTGGGATTACAGGTGCACACCACCATGCCTGGCTCATTTTTGTATTTTTAGCAGAGGCGGGGTTTTGCTATGTTGGCCAGGCTGGTCTCAAACTCCTGACCTCAGGTGATCCTCTCGCCTCGACCTCCCAAAGTGCTGGGATTATAGGCATGAGCTGTTGTTTATTTTCACATGAATAGTGTAAGGCCAGTTGCCTTGCTGGGAGCTCAGACAAGCCCACTTCTGCACTCAGCACCTAGCCTGCCATTGGAAAATCCCGCCTACCTACCAATAGCAGCCTGCCCCAACCACGCCCTGTTTCCCCACAACCAATCAAACACCTTCACTCCCTATAAAACCCCATGCCCAGAAGAGTCAGGTGTGACTTCCCTGGCCTCTTTCCCTGGGACCACAGAACCTCACCCGGGAGCTGAATAAATTGGCATTTAATCTTTTTGTGCTGGCCTCCGTTTCCTCATTTTAGACTTGGTGATAACCCTTACAAACAGTACCAAAGCCCGGGAGGAATTCTAGGACCCCTCCTGGGTGAAACTGACTCCTCCACCTGAAGCCGGACCAGGGATCTGCTCTGCCGCAAGGTAAGACTGCTATTGTCCATGACCTTTCCCACTGCTTGCCCCGTGGACTCCCTGCTCATAATCGCACTTGCATCAGGGACTCCTTCCCGTCTCACTGTGGGCCCAGGGCCCCGGCCTCATCTTGAGGACCTGAGTGTAGAGGAGACGTCCCTACACTCTTGTCTTCTCCCCGCGAGGGGTTTCCCAGGGTCAGGATTCTGAGGGAGACCTCCCCACCTTCCTGAACCCTCTTGTATCCTCTGGTGTTCGGTGGCGCGGCCCAGGATGCTGAGCTGCTCTTCCGACCATCCCTGCAGCAGCGGCCAAGGTTTGGGAAATCGGAAGTTCCCGTTTGCAAACTTGGGCCCTGCCCCACAGCAGGACCAAACCCCTGGCTTTTACCACTAAAACTTTTATCTCAAACTAGCCCTTTGGCATACAAGCTCCCGTCTATGAGTAACTGTACTTTTGGTTTCTCTTCCTAATCCCGAGCGAGTGAGTGAGTGAGTTTATGTGTAGTCCCACGGCCTGACGGCTACAGGGCTTGTGTGGCCTCCACCTGCAGTTCCACGGAGACGTCATAAGGCATAACGGTGATTCGCCTCAGGAAACTGAAGGTGACCAGGCCCGCGGGTTATACGGGTACACCTTGGCCAAGACGCCCTGAAACATCCGTTCGGGGACCTGGCCGGGAAGACATCAGACTGGTCTCCCTCTCAGGGGCAGCCACCCTTTGTCCGTTAATCCTATATGCGGTTCTGTCTTTACTGTAAATTCGCTAGCTTCGTTAGGCTCCTACTAGCTGAGATACAGTGGTCCTGGCCTGCTTCCCTCGAAATAGCAGATATTCTGCAGTGGGTATAACACCTTCCAGTGTCCCCACCTCACCCCTAGTTAACTGCAGAAATATGGGTAATCAGAAATCTCACCCAGACCCCAAGTCGCCACTAGGATGTCTAGCCAAAAATCTACCCAAACTGGGTCTTTCTATAAAAAAGAAAAGGCTACTCTTCTTCTTCTCCACGGTGGCCTGGCCACAGTACCCTCTGGGCAACCAGTCTCAATGGCCTCCAGAGGGCACACTCGACTTTAATGTCCTGATAGACCTGGATAACTTTTGCCAAAGGAATGGCAAGTGGGTGGAAGTTCCCTATATTCAGGCTCTTTGGCATCTCTGCTCCCCACCTGACCTCTGCTCCTCCTGTAATACTGCCCAGGTGCTCCTAGCAAAAAACTCCCCCCAACTCCCTCCAGCCCCTTCGCCAACCCCTCCTGCTCCTCCTCTTCTGAGTTCCAACCTGACCTCTCCTGTTAGTGCCCGCACTTGCTTGCACTGGGCTTCCAATGATGAAACCTCTCTCCTCTGTCCTCTCTGCGAGGTGGCTGGAGAGGAGGGCATTGTCCGAGTGCATGTCCCCTTCTCCCTCTCTGATCTATCGACCATTGAAAAGCGCCTAGGGTCATTCTCCACCAATCCTGCTGCTTACACCAAAGAATTTTGTTACCTCACCCAGGTGTACAACCTTACCTGGCATGACACCTACGTAATCCTGTACTCTACCCTTACTCCAGATAAGCGTGACTGCATTCTCATAGAGGCCCGAACACACGCTGATCAGGTACATATCACAAACAAATGCCGGCAGGTGTGGCAGCGGTACCCGAGGCCGACCCTAATTGGGATTATCAAACTGGTCAAGATGGCCGCCACCACCGAGACCAAATGCTACAGTGCCTCCTAGCAGGCATGCAAAGCGCAGCTCGGAAGGTAGTTAATTATGACAAGTTAAGGGAAGTAACTCAGGGTCCTGATAAAAACCCAGCTGCCTTCCTTAACCGATTAATTAACACTATGATCCTCCATACCTGGCTGGATCCGGTCTCCCTAGTGGGGGCTACAGTCCTAGTCACCCACTTCATCTCCCAGTCAGTGGCTGATATAAGGAGGAAACTTAAAAACGCTGAGGAGGGCCCCCAAACTCCCATGTGGGACCTGGTAAACCTGGCATTTAAAGTTTTTAATGGCCGAGAGGAAAAAGCTGAGGCCACCCGTCAGGCCCGGCTGCAGCAGAAAGTAAGCCTCCAAACCTGAGCTCTTGTAGCAGCCCTGAGGCCTGCAGCCTACCGAGCACCCAGTGGAGGGGGCCCATCGAAACCCTTCCAAAACTCTTTTAAGGCCCCACCTGGGCCCTGTTTTAAATGTGGCCAGGAGGGACACTGGGAGCGGCAGTGCCCCTGTCCTCGTCATCCTCCTGGCCCTTGCCCAAGCTGCAAACAAGCTAGACACTGGAAGGTTGACTGCCCATCCCGGACTACAGGCTCACCCCCCACACCTCTATGTGAGGGGCAAGCCTGTCCACAGGAAGCAGTCCCTTCACTTGAACTTCTCGGCCTTGTGAATGACTGATGGAGCCCAGACTCGAGGACCCCTATCACCCTCGCCGAGCCCAGGGTAACGCTGCAGGTAGCGGGTAAGTCCATTTCCTTCTTAGTGCCTACGGGGGCTACCTATTCTGTATTGCCTTCCTACTCAGGACCTAGCATACCTTCCCAGGTTTCAGTCATGGGAATTAATGGAAAGCCTTCCTGTTCTAACCAAACTCATCCCTTAGCCTGTGTCCTTGAGGGACATCCCTTCTCCCACTCCTTTCTAATCATACCCTCATGCCCAGTCCCCCTTTTAGGATGAGATATTCTCCAAACTGTGGGGGCCACTCTCCAACTCACTGGCACCCCACACTCAAGCCCATCACCAGCCCACCTCCTCTTGCCACTCTGAACCGACACCACACCCTGTCTTAACCCTTCGCCTGAACCCCCTATTCCTCCTGAGGTAGTCAATCCCTCGGTATGGGGTACCTCCAAGTCCGTAGTGGCCAGACATCATATGCCAGTTAAGATACTTCTAAAAAAAATCCTACCCACTTCCCCTCACATCCTGTTTTCCATCTCAAAAACCCACCGTCAGGGCCTAAAGCCTATCATTACCCGACTCCTAGCCCAAGGACTCCTAATCCCCACCAGTTCCCCCTGTAATACTCCTATCTTGCCAGTCCAGAAGCCATCCGGTGACTACCGCCTAGTTCAGGACCTACGCCTTATCAACGAGGCAGTGGTACCCGTCCACCCTGCGGTCCCCAACCCATATACCCTATTATCCAGCATTCCCTCCACTACCTCCCATTTTAGTTCTTGACCTCAAGGATGCCTTCTTTACCATTCTCCTACAGCCTGAGTCTTACTTTCTCTTTGCCTTCACCAGGACTGATCCAGACACCAACCTGTCGCAACAGCTCACCTGGACGGTCCTGCCCCAGGGATTCAGAGACGGCCCCTGTATTTTCAGACAAGCCTTGGCAGCTGATCTTAGCTCCTGTCCCCTTCAGCCCAGTCTCCTTCTTCAGTATGTGAATGACCTGTTACTTTGTAGCCCCTCCCTCTCCCTGTCTCAGCAACATACCGCCACTCTCCTTAACTTTCTGGGATCTCAAAGGTACCGGCTATCTCCCTCCAAGGCACAGTTATCAGTCACCTCGGTAGTCTACTTAGGCATTTGCCTCACCCCTACAACTAAAAGCCTAACAACAAATCGCTGAAAGGCACTCCTTTCTCTACAGCCTCCAGAGACAGCTGACCAAATTCTTTCCTTTTTAGGGTTTGTAGGATTCTTCCACCACTGGATACCTAATTTTGCCTGCCTAGCTAAACCTCTGTATGCAGCTGCTAAACACATACCCTCAGGACCCCTCTCCCATTCTGGGGTAGTAAAACAGGCTTTTAAAACCCTACAAACTGCCTTATCCACAGCACCCCCACTCCAACTGCCAGATCTCTGCCACCCCTTCCATTTGTTCACTGATGCAAAACAGGGCATTGTGGTTGGGGTCTTAACCCAACCCCTGGGCCCCATGTATTGTCCAGTAGCCTACTTATCGAAACAACTCGACTCCACAGTGAGGGAATGGCAGCCTTGCCTGCAAGCCCTGGGGGTGGCAACAGAACTCACCAAGAAATCCCTAAAACTTAACTTAGGCCAGCCCATCTAGGCGTTTTCTCCCCATCGGCTAAGTGACCTCCTCTCTCACAAATCTCTCACTCACCTAGGACCCTCTCACCTACAGGAGTTTCATCTACTCTTTATTGAAAATCCTACAGTCAGCCTTCATCCCACTTCTCCACTCAACCTGGATACCCTGCTTCCCCTTCCATCCCATTCCTCCTCCCCAGCCCATTCCTGTCCTGAACTAATAGAGGCACGCACTAAACCTCAAGAGGGCTTGTCTGACCTCCCCCTACCTAACCTAGACCTTACCTTTTATGTAGATGGGAGTTCAATAGTGACAGCTGAGGGTGGTGAAAAGCGGCCCATGCAGTAGTTACAGACTCAGCCACCCTCGAGGCACGCCGCCTCCCCGATGGAACCATATTGCAAAAGGTGGACCTCATTGCCTTAACCCGAGCTCTCACGTTAGCACAGGGAAAGCGAGCAAATATCTATACTGACTCAAAGTATGCTTTTCTTATTACCCACTGCCACTCTGCTCTCTGGAAAGAGCGGGGATTCTTTACTATGAAAGAGTCCCCCATAATTAATGCTACCCAAATCTCTGATCTCTTGCAGGCCCTATCACTGCCCAAAGAAGTCGCTGTCATCCACCGCCGAGGGCACCAGGCCCAGCAGGTTGCTGTTTCCCGGGGCAATGCAAAGGCAGATGCAGCAGCAAAATCCTTGCGCAGTACCAGGCTAGCCCCAACTCCGGTCCTGTTCCTCACCATGGTCACGCCGCTGGTTTACTCGCCATCAGAAAAACAGGCCCTCATATTAAGTGGGAGAACCGAGTCTAATCTGGGTTGGATCTTCTTAAACAGGTGTCCCTAAACTACAGCCCACGGGCCACATGCGGTCCCCTGAGCCATTTATCCGGCCCCCCCGCCGCACTTCAGGAAGGGGCACCTCTTTCATTGGTGGTCAGTGAGAGGAGCACAGTATGTGGCGGCCCTCCAACGGTCTGAGGGACAGTGAACTGGCTCCCTGTGTAAAAAGTTTGGGGATGCCTGTTCTTAAACAACAAAATTGCCCTTCCATGGGAACAAGCCCCTAAAATTATTACTGAAATCCACCAGTCCTTACATATAGGGCCTAAGGCATTACAGCACTTTGTGCAGCCCCTCTTTTTTTCACCAGGTCTACAACAGATGATTGAGCAGGTACACAAAGCTTGTGTTACTTGCTCTAAGGTCTTGCCCTCAGGGAAGCTTGAAGCCACAATTTCCTATCCACCAAATGCGTGGCAACCTGCTGGCCCAAGACTGGCAAATTAATTTTACTCATATGCCTACTCACAAAAAACACCACTACCCCCTAATCTTCGTAGATATCTTTCTTGGATGGATTGAAGCCTTTCCCACCTCCAGGGAAACCGCGGACAAGGTGGCCTCCCTCTTGACTCAGGAAATCATCCCTCGTTTCGGCTTACCTGCAAACATCCAGTCAGACAACGGTCCAGCATTTACAACTCAGGTGGTCCAGCTGGTCACCAAGTCTCTCAACATCTCCTGGAAACTACACATCCCCTACCACCCTCAGTCACTGGCTAAAGTGGAAAGGGCTCACGGCATCCTCAAAGGTCATTTAGCCAAACTTACCATCGAGGTAAAACCCTCTTGGCCCATACTCCTGCCCCTTGCCCTGGCCTGGGTCCGAGCCACGACATGGGGACCAACGGGCCTCAGCCCCTTTGAATGGCTGTACTGAAGACCTTTCCTGGTCTCTCATAATCTCCCGATACAACCACCTCCTCGAGCCTCCTCCTTCCCCTACCTCTCTCTCCTCCGCCACTTACTTAGGGAACATGCGGATCATGCTCTCCCCATTGTCCCGGGACCAGAGGACCCCCATCCAGCGGCACTCCTCCAGCCAGGTGACAGTGTTCTCCTCCGGGAGCTCAAACCAGGATCTCTACAGCCTAGGGATCTTGGACGGAAGGCGCCACCACTAGAACCCAATACATTGCTGCTATTACATCAACGAAACCAGTCTAGTAGAAGAGAATGTCAGCACTCTCTATCACCTCCAAGACGACCTCCGAAGAAAACAAAATGTACCAGGCTCTTCTCTTACCTGGTGGCATTCCCCCATGCTCACCTGGCTGGCTCCTATTATCATCCCCATTATCATTGTTTGTCTTTTGCTAATGCTAGCCCTTTTTGTCCTCAGGTTTCTATAAGCTCGTATAAGGGAATTTTCCAGGGTGGCCGTAAACCAGATGCTGCTTCACCTCTATGTCCAACTCCCAACCGAGGCACCAGCCAACTGACCCTTCCCCCTCACTCCACCCCTATTCAGCAGGAAGTAGCCAGAAAGAAGCGGAGTCTTATATCATCAAAAGGGTCGGAATATAAGGCCAGTTGTCTCGCCAGGAGCTTGGACACACCCACTTCTGCACTTGGCACCTAGCCTGCCTTGGAAAACCCCTCTGCACTCAGCACTAAGCTCTGCACTCAGCAACTAGCCTGCCATTGGAAAATCCCGCCTACCTACCAATAGCAGCCTGCCCCAATCACGCCGTTTCCCTGCAACCAAACACCTTCACTCCCTATAAAACCCCATGCCCAGAAGAGTCAGGTGTGACTTCCCTGGCCTCTTTCCCCGGGACCACAGAACCTCACCCGGGAGCTGAATAAATTAGCATTTAATCTTTTTCTGCTGGCCTCAGTTTCCTCATTTTAAACTCAACAATAACCCTTACAGATAGCATTGGCTAATGGGGAGGGGAGAGGCAGTACATTCTCAAAGGTAGCATTTCTAGGAAGTCAGCTTAAAAACAGAACTTTGCAGAGGCAAAAACAAACATTTATGACCAACAAAAGTGACTGATATTCAGTGTAAGATGCAGTGGTTATAGATACTTTGTCAATTTCATGTTAATAAAATGTATCATCATTTCTCTTACAGCGCACATTTACATCCATAAATTTATTTGGGCTCTATACTAATTATTTACCCTGTTATATATTACATGTTTATATCTCCTGCCTCAAATTTATATGTTGAAACTCTAATTTCCAATGTGTTGATATTTGGTGATGGGGTCTTTTGGGGGTAATTAGGTCATGAGAATGGAGCCCTCTTGATAGGATTAGTGCCCTTAAGATGAGAAATTAGAGAGTTCCTCTATTTCTCTCCCTCTCCCTCCCTCCCTCTCTCCCTCTCCCTCCCTCCCTCCCTCTCTCTCTCTCTCCTCTTTCTTTCCCTCTCTCTCTTCCGAGAGAGGACACAAGGAGAATATGTCCCTCTGGAAACCAGGAATAGGGCCCTTATCAGAACTCAATCCTGCCAGCACCCCGATATAAAAATTATCAGCCTCCAGAAATGTGAGAAATAAATATCTGTTGTTTAAGTCACCAAGTCTATGCTATTCTGCCAGCCTGAACTAAATGACCCCTTCTAATTTCCTCCTATGTTCCTGGTGGTTTCTACCACCACGTCTATCTTCAATTATTACAATAGCCTTCTAAGGCATTTTTCTGTCTCTCTGCATGTCTGCCTAACAGCCTTTTCTCAGCAAAGTAGCTAAGGAAGTCCTTTATAAATCAGAAATAGTCTATGCTGCCCCTCTGTCTTCCTGTCTTCCCTTGTGATTTACAGCAATATCAAGTTTTTCCAATGACCTACAAGACCACGAACAACATCCTCTTATTTACACCTCCTGACAAATATTCCTCTTTATATTTCTAATCTTGTATTTTGTTACTCTTTTCCTTGGTCATTCCTCTCCAGCGACATTAGATCTTCTTGCTGTATATCGAGCATTCCAGACACATTATATTGCTCTAGGATTTTTTTTCTTGCTTTTCACTTGATATAAAAGGCTCTTCCCCATAGTCGTATTTCTATCAGTCATTCCTACATATCCATAAAAGTTTTGCTCAATAGAACTTTCACAGTGAGGCTTTCCTTAACCACACTCTTTAAAAATTGCACTCCTTTCTGCTCACAATACATGTATCCCTTTATGTGTTTATTTTACATTGCCACAGCAGAATATTAGCCTCATCAAGTCAGAGATTTTTGTCTGTTTTGTTCATTGCTCTGTCGTCAGTGATTAGGACAGTGCCTGTCACATAAATGCCTAAGAAACATTGAATACATACACACACACACACTCATACATACATACATATAACCAAAAACCTACTCTGTGTCATGCCCCAGGCCACGTTTGGGGGATAGAGATAAAAGGCCCAACAAAACTCTCTGATAGTTGACAAAATGTGGATGTGTTCCTTGCTGCATAAGATTCTATCAATGAAGATAAAAAGAAATGAAAAGATTTGTTAAGTGATACAACTTAGAGAATAACAAAGTTTTGAAAGAAAATATAAAAAAGAAACAAAAGGTAGAGTATCAAAACTAGTTGTACTAAGTTGATGATGGGAAGAATAAGACAGGAGAAAAGGGGCAATTGAGTTAGACAAAAATTACGAAGATTTTCTTCAAAGACAGTTCTAACATCTTGTAAAAAATGTATACAGTATTTGTGTCATCGAATAGTGATAAAAATTGGTTGGGTCCTAATCATTAAAAAAATCACTTTACTGAAAACTGAAAAATGTGGAAGAGAGTGACATCAGCAACACAGCAGAACAGCCCTGGAACCTCAACAACAAGACACAAATTTAACAACATATGTACTAAATGTGTCTGTGAGAACTTCAGAACCCAATTACAAAGCTTCTGTACCTCCAGGCTATCATGAAAACCTGGCAAGAAAAATCATGATTGTTTCCATTCTTTCTCAGTAAAGTCCTTCTTACTCCACACTGCGCAATGCAATTAAAAGGAAACATCTATATCCCCTATGTTCAATATTTGGATTTTTAAGGAAGCTGCCCAAGGACTTGCTTCTGACTTGGCTATGTTCAAGTACTAACAGAAATGGAGCAGGTTTTTCAGAGCAAAGACAACCAAATGCGCAGCGGAAAGTGCAGTTCCATATAGAGACACGAGGTGGAGCACCAGTATGACAATAGAATGCAGCCCCAGAGAGTCCACTGTACCTCAAGCACCAGGGGAGGGTCTTAAATAGCAACGAGCAAACCTTTTCAAGCATATTGCACACACAAGCCTAAAGGAGAAAGGAAGGAATACATACTTGAACAAAAGCATGAATAAGCCACAGAGTCTCTATCCAGAATTCATGAAGAGAGTTCCTATAGAAAATCATGTCACAAAATCTGGGAGAGTTGGCTGATTTCTTAAATATCAAAATCGCATAACAAAAGAATACAAAGTAAAAAAGAAAGAGTTGATTCTCGCACACTAAAATGAAAAGAAAAAAAAAATTACATCTCCAGAAATGGACCCAAAAGAAATGAGGATATGGAAACTTGAAATTAGTCAAGTATGCAATGAATTAAAAGACAACATGAACAGATAACTAAATGAAATGAGAAACATAATAAACAAAATAGAAATATTAACAAAGTGGAAACTATGAAGAACCAAACAAATTCTTGAAGTATAAAATAACTTAATTGAAAAATTTATTAGAAAGACTCAACAGGTACTGTGGCTAAGCAGAAGAAAATAATCAATGAAATCAAAGACAGAACTTCTAAAATTAGAGCTACAGAAGCAAAAGGAAAAGAAGAAAAATGAAAAGCCTAAAAGAAATTATAGAACAACATCCCTCAGGGCAACATATGCATTATGGGAATACCAGAAGACAAGTAAATGAGAAAGGCCTGATAACATAAATTATGGCCCCCAAGTTTTTAAACTGAGGAGATAAAGGAACTTAAACATTTTAGAAGCTCAAATAATTCCAAATCAGGTAAATCTAAAAAACTCTATACCATATAATCAAACTATCAAAAGTCACACACAAACAGAGAATCTTAAAACCGGCAGCAAAAAAAACATTCATTTAGTACAAGGAAGCTGTTAACAGCTTTCTTAAAAGAAACCTTGTGGGCCAGAAGGGAATGAGATGATCTATTCAAGTCCTGGGGGTGGAAAAAAACCCCGCCAACCAACAATACTATATTCAACAAAACTTGTAAGAAAATTCAAGATTTTCTAAGACAACAAAAATTAGGGAGCTTGTCAATACTAGACCTACCCAATAAGAAATTCTGAAGGAACTCCTATGACTTGAAGCAAAAGAATGATAAGCAGCAACGGAGAACCACTACAAAATACTGTTTTCTGATAAAGGTAACTATGTAGACAATACAGAAA
Organism: Saimiri boliviensis; assembly: GCF_048565385.1. NCBI lineage: Eukaryota > Metazoa > Chordata > Mammalia > Primates > Cebidae > Saimiri > Saimiri boliviensis. The sequence goes on from NC_133455.1 coordinate 109,576,888, forward strand.
CTGGGGGTATTGTAATGTATGTGAGTAAATGATATAAATATAGTACAGAATTTTAAAAATAGCATAAAAAGAAATTAGAATTATCTGTTAATCTATATAAAAAGACGTACTTATTGTAATTAATATAAAATGAGAAGCAGATATAAAAAAGTTTTTATATGCAATTGAAGTTCTAATATTTATTTTGTATCAACTTAGATTATTATAACTAAGATTTTCATGTACTCACAATGATAATACCCTTGACAATATAGAATAAAAATAAATGGAAATGAGCAGGAAATAAAAATACGTCATTGCAAAATTATTAAAAACACATGAAGACATCAAAAGAAAAAAAAATTATAGGAGAGGAAGAAAATAATCAGCAAAATAGCAATAGTAAGTCTTTTTCTATCAATAATTAAATGTAAATGGAGTGAACACACAAATTAATGACAAAGAGTGGTTGAATGGTTTTTACAAAAAGATGAAACTACAGGAGACTCAATTTTTATTGAAAAGCACATATAGTCTAGAAATTAAAGGAGGAAAAAGGTATTTCATGCAAATAGGAGTCTATAATAACAAGGGATGTCCATGCTTATATCAGACAAAATAGATTTTAAGACAAAAGCTATGCTGAGAGACAAAGAATATTATACAAAGTTAAAAGGGTCAATATACCAGAAAGATACAAATAATATGCCCTTAATGTTAGAGCATTCAAATACAGGCAACAAATATTTACAGAACTGAGGGGTGAAATAGGCAGTAACATAATAATAATAATAGAAAACGTAAATACTCTACTTTCATTTTTATATAGAATAATCGGAGAGAGTATCAGTAAGGAAATAAAGCACTTTAGCCAAACTGTAGACCAATTGAGCGTAACAGACAAATGGAGAACGCTATCAAATAACAGCACAATACATATTTTCTCAAGCAGAATTGGAGCATTCTCTATGACAGACCACATTAGCCCACAAAACAAATCTTAGAATCATACCATGTTGTCTTTTCTATCTATAATGGAATTAAACTAGCAATTACAAGCAGAAGGAAACAGGAAAATCCAGCGATGTAAAATTAAACAATGCATGTTTAAACAACCAATGTGGACTCATATTAAAAGAAATAACAAGAAAATTTAGAAAATGTCTGAGGACCAATGGAAACAAAAATACAACAAACCAAAACTTACGGGATGCAGTGAAAATAATACTAAAGGGGAAATTTGTACCTTTATATTTACAAAAAGGAGGATCTCAAACCAACAACATAATTTTATTGTCAGAGAACTAGGGAAAAAAAAAAACCCCAAAGAGCTAAAACCAAAATTACAGGACAAAGAAGGAAAATATAAAGGTTAGAGTAGAAATAAAGGAAATAGAAAATAGAAAAACATTAAAAAAATCAATGAACTTAAGTTGGTCTCTTAAATAGTTCAACAAAATTGACAAACCTTTAGCTAAATGTAAGTGTTGTGGGGTGAGGGGGCAAAAGAGAGACACAAAGAGAGTGCATTTAAATAGCTATAAATAAAAATAAAAGAGGAGACATACAAAGACTGCCTCAAAAATAGAATTATAAGAGACCAGTATGAAAAATTATAAGCCAACAAATTGGAAAATCTATAAGAAATGAGTAAATTCCTAGAAACCTACAACCTACCAAAACTGAGTAATGAGTTAATAAAAAAATGCAGTGATCTGTAATTAGTGAAAATGTTAAAGAAGTAATTAAAAACCTTCCAACAAAGAAAAGTCCAGAATTGGACAGCTTACTAGAGAATACTACAAAACTCTTAACAAAATTTAGCACAAATTCTTTTCAAACACTTCCAAAGAAGCCAAAATTCCCAAACTCATCTATGTGGCCAGCATTACCCTGATACTAAAAGGAGATAAAGGTGCAAACAAGAAAAGGATAAGCATTCTTGATGAATATCCTAAACAAAATATTAGCAGACTAAATTCAACAGCATATTAAAAGGATATCATGCCATTACTGAGTGAAATTGATACCTGGAATACAAGGATGGTGCAACACACAAAAGTAAATCAGTGTAACACACTGCATTAACAAAATAAAGATCAATATTCAACATAGTGCTGGAAGTTCTAGCCAGACAAATTGAACGAGAAAAAGAAATAAAAGGGGTTCAAATTGGAAAAGAAGTAAAATTATCTCTGTTCAGAGATGACAATCTTATATGTGAAGATTCCACAGAAACGTTTAGAACTAACAAGTTCAGGGAAGTTGCAAGATACAAATCAACATTCATAAATCAGGTCAGGAATGGTGGCTCATCTCTATAATTCCAGCATTATGGGCAGCCATGGCAGGAGACTCACTTGAGCTCAGGAATTCAAGACCAGCCTGAGTAAGATGGCAAGACTCCATAGCTACAAAAATAATAATAATAATATATATATATTTTAAATTAGCTGGATGTGGTGAGATGTACCTGCAGTCCCAGCTACTCAGGAGGCTGAGGTAGAATGATTGCTTGAGCCCAGGTGTTTGAGGTTACAAGTTTTAGGCTGCAGTGAGCAGTGAGCAACAATCACGCCACTGCACTCCAGCCTGGGTAACAGAATGAGATGATATCTCAAAAACAAAAGCAACAAAGAAACAAAAAAAAGTTGCATTTTCATGCACTAACAACGAACAGTCCAAAAATGAAATTAAGCTAACCCCACTTACTATAGCATAAAGAATGATAAAATACTTAAGAATAAACTTAACCAAGGAAATGAAAGATTTATACACTGAAAACTATGAAATATTGATGAATGAAATAAATCACAAATAAAAAAATTTCATGCTTAGTCAGAAGACTTAATATGATTTAAATATCCATACTATCCAAAGCCGTCTAGATATTCAGTGCAATCTCTATCAAAAATTTCAATAACATTTTATATAGAAAGAGAAAAAGAAATGAAAATTCATGTAAAACTTAAAGGCATTCTGAATAGCTAAAATAATCTTGAAGCAGCAGCACATGGTTGGATGTTTCACATTTCCTGACCTAAAAATGTACAGCAAAGCAACAGTAATGAAGATGGCATATTACTGGAATAAAGATAGAAATGTAGATCAATGAAACAGAATAGAGAGCACACAAATAATTCCTGGCATATATGAACAAATGTTTTTCAACAGGGTGTCAGGATTACAAATAGGAATAGGACAGCCTTTCCAAATGGTGTTTGGAAAACCAGATACCCACATGCAAAGAAATGAAGTTGAGTTCTTACCCTATACTGTATGCAAAAATTAACGCAAAATGAATTAAATACCTAAGTGTAAGACCTTAAACTTCCAAAAAAAATAATAATAGAAGAAAAGCATCAGGACATTGAATTTGGCCATATATGTATGGCCAAATAGGGTGAAAAGATAACCTATGGAATGGCGCGAATAAATGCAAACCATCTATGTGATAAGGAGTTAAGATCTAGAATACAGGGACTTTTACTAGGGAACAACAACAAAAAACAACCCAATATAAAAAGGGCTAGTCACTTACACAGACATTTCTGCAAAGAAGATATGCAAGGAGCCAATAAGCACATTAAAAGATGCTCAACTTTACTAATTATCAGGGAAATGCAAATAAAAACCACAATGATATATCATTTCACAATCACCAGAAAAGCCACTATTCTAAGAATAGAAAATAACGAGTGTTGAGGATAAGGAGAAGCTGGGAACTTCATGTTGATGAAAATGTAAAATGGGTCAGCCCTTATGAAAAATAGTTTAGAGTTTCCACAAAAATTAACAGAATCACCATACGAGTCATTAATTCTACTTCTGAGTTTATAGTCAAAGTAATTCAAAACAGGATCTTGAAGAGATATTTGCACATCCATATTCATTGCAGAATTATTAACAGCTGCTTCTACAACCCTAATGTCTATTGATGAATGAATAAACAAAATGTGGTTATATACACAATGGAATATTATGCAGATTTAAAAAATCAGTAAATTCTATCACATGCTACAATATGGATGAATCTCAAGGATATTATGCTAAGCTAAATAATCCAGTCACAAAAGGAGAGATACTGTGTAAGTCTACTCACAGGAAATATTTAAGGTAGTCAAAAAAATAGAAAAGGAAAGTAGAAAGTTATTTACTGAGAACTGAGGAGAAGTTAGTTTAGTAAGTACAAAATTTCAATGTTGAAAGAAAAAAGTTCTAGAGATTTGTTGTTCATCAATGGGAGTGTACTTTACACTTCAACTGTACACTTAAAAATTGGTTGAAATGATACATTCAATGTGTGTTTATCAGCACAATAAAACAATGCATTATTTGAGAGAGAGAAAAAAAGCAATGAATGTGGTCTCCTGCTGAGAAAATTAACCTTTCTTACTGAATATGTAACAGGGTATCTTAGTCTTCCCTTCTTAAACCCCTCCTCCTGTAATATCCCCATTTCCAGGGATTATTGTCCAGGGAAGACAATAATAATCCCCATACATTGTAATTCTATCTTTCCCATTGCACATGTGTGTGTACATGCACACACACAATATTAGAATCATTCTTATTCCTTTATTTCACACACTCATGTTAGACTCTAATTTCAAAATATACTTAGAATCTGTTGATTTCTCACCTCCTCCACAACTCTCAGGCTGGTCCTGAATTATCACAATACTCTCATACTTGCATCTCAGCTTTTCTCCTGACCACTCGCAGTCCCTCTTCCCCAGACTCACTCCCCTGTGTAAATCTTAACACATCAATGAGGGTCATATCATGTCACTGCTCTGCTCAAATCCTCCATTAGCTTCATGTATCACTCGGGATAAAATCCAAAACAGCTTTAAGGCCCTGTAGGTTTTAGATCCTTCACTGAGAATCTTTGTTCCTGTTTTTCTTTCTGTCTGGTATGTTCTTTCCCTATAGCTGCATAGCTCACTCCCACCATATTCTAGTATCCATACAAATGACACTTTCCCAGTGAGGTCTTCTCAATTTTATGATATTACTCCCTCTGACACTCAATTATTATTCTCTCATCATCATACTGTAAATTTTACTCACGTATTTTGTTTACCGCCAGCCTTCCTTTGCCTCACCAACCATAAAATTACACTACAGAGGAATCTCCAGAAGAACAAAGACAGGTTTTTGTCTTTTTTGTTCACTGCTGTATTCTCAGTTCCACAAATAGTGTCTCATACCTAGAAGATGCTCAATATTTTTAAATAAACATAGTATTTATTTCAAAAATGTGTACCAATGAACTGATATTAACAAAGAATCTGCAATATTTTAAAATAGTAAGAAAGATGACTGTAATTGTATGTGAAGCCATTATTCAATCATCAATGCATGTGACAAAAATTGGGAGCAGTCAACAATTTATTTTGTTTAAAGAGTCAAACTTGACCACGTTGCATGCTACATGATCCTTCCTTCTACTTGAAATGTTTTATCTACAGATGTCCACTTTTTGCTTCAGTTGTTTTCTGCTCAATTATTGCTGCTTTACAGATGCTTGCCCTGACCTACTTAAAAATGTAACATTTGTAAATTTCTACTTTCTTCCCCTACCTCCCCATATCTCTTAAAATTATATGATTTAGTAAAATATGTTTGTATATTTTTTCTCCAGTAAATAGGATCAACAAAAGATAAGGAACTTCATCTTTTTTGATCAGTCATCAGATTCTAGTATAGTGCTATTATGAAGAAACAGTAACCAAGAGAAAATAATATTGACATAAAACTAAACATATTAATCAATTAAACAAAATAGAGAATATAAAAGTAAATCCGAACATTTATACTTCATTGATATTTTCACAAGATTCTGTCTTAATGGTAATGAAAAAATAGAAAAAATGGAAAATAGGAGGCAAGATTAACTTGCAGCTCCCACTCAGACAGACAGAACAGCACGTAGAGACTGACACTGTGAAATTCTGCCCCAACAACCACTGTAGGAACATATTAGGAAAAGGAAAAGAATTCACAAATCCTTTGAAAGTGGCGGCTTGCTGCTGCAAACTCCATGAGACAGGTTAAAAACTGTGAGTGTCCACAGTGTGAGAGGGGGAAAGTCTGCCTCTAAACACATATCCTCAATGAGGAACCTGATAATCTAGATCATAGGAGAAGGATTTCACCTCACCTAGAGCTGACATAAATTTAGAGCACTAAGTGAAATATTAAAGTGGAAGAAGTAGTGGGAAGAGCCCTGTAGGCACCCCTGATCCCCAGGAAAGCCAAGGGAAGTCATTTCTGACTTTATCTCACAGGATTCCTTGGGGAGGGCAACCAGTGGAATTAGGAAAGGGCAACAGGGAGAATGAGACTTCCAGCTAAACTTTGTAACAATTTTGGTCAACTGCGAATTTTCCTGGGTGGAATCTGGGGATGGAGGGAGAAATGGAAAATGCAGGTATGAGCACAGAAGCCATGGCAGGCAGGCAAGAGCAAGTTCTGCAATCCCCGCTTACTTTCTCAGTGGGAAGGTTTGTGACCTGGGGCAATAACTCAGCCCTGCACATTGGAGGCTTGGACATAAATTTGTCTCTCTTGGCTGTTGGGGGAGCACAAAAGTGAGACTGGCCTTGCTGGCTGCATGGGAGCCGAGTGGAGCCTGTCATTGCTGGCTTTCCCCCAGTTCCGTGGAAACTTACACAAAGCAGCAGAGGCAGCCATATTCCCCTTTGAAATATAATTCTATTGGCCTGAAAACCACTGCCTCATCCCCTCGCAGTGAATGAAGCAGAATTCTGTTTGTGAAAATGGATATTTTAATCAGTTCACACATCTGAGTATGCTAAGTCATTTAACACTTGCGGCAAAAAACAAAATAAAACAAAAAACAAAAATCTTTCACTGTTAAGCAACCAAGAATCAGCTTTTTCTTGGGGAAATATTTATGCAGCCACTAATCTCTGTTCAAAACTAATTAAGGGCCTAAACAATTATTAGCTAGGAAACTAAATTTGCACCCCCAATGATGTGATTCTTAAGTGAAACAATGTAGAGAATTTACAACTCAAAGGCACAGAGCTTAGATCTAAACAAAGGCCAGGTTCTTAAGAAAATTTTAAGTCATTGCCGTCTCCATTCTAAAAGTTCCTAGTGGTTCAGGTGGAGAGAGGGAGATGGTCTTACAAATGAAGATTTCCCTTATACCTGTAATTTTTTTACAGTAAGCATCGACAAGGCCAGCTAAATGTCAGAAACTTGCATTTTGGCTTTTTAACACAGCTTATTTCTTAGTCAAATTACAGGCTTCAGGGCGGTACCTTTTAATGAATAGAACAGAGAAAGCATGCAGGTTTAGGGCATAATATTTAAATATGTGAGAGGCAGGCATAGCTGGAAAGTGAAATACAGACTACCCCAAATAAAGTATCCCATTCTTACACAGAACTGTTGGTCCCCAAACAGAGAAAAATGCCGTGGAATGAAAAAGTGCAATGCCTTCACAATCCACCTCACTGCAGAGACATTTCTCCAAGTCTGGTGGGCACAAAATGCCAATCAGTTTGCTCGGTGGCTAGCCTGTGTCTCATGGAAGTCTTATCCCTCAGTGGTGAGAGTTTCCACCATCTTTAGATGCCTAAAATCATGCTATTCTTGTCTAAACATGCAAAGAAATGAGTAATCTTCTGTAGTAATAACAATTTACTCTAAGCAAATGCCCTGAGCCACCTCTAAAACTGTGTCATATACTCAGCCATTACACAACAAGGTCCAGTTTTCTCACAATAAAAAGTGATTTCTGGTACCCTCAAAAGTCAGAGATGAGGTAACACAAAGTTAAAAAAAAAAAAAAAAAAGCAGAGCTTTACATATAAAAAAAGTCTGCCCAAGACTCTTTAAAAAATTTTTTTTTAAAATTTTAAGTTCTGGGGTACATGTGCAGATCTTACAGGATTGTTACATAGGTATATACATGCCATGGTGGTTTGCTGCCTGCATCCCCCTTTCACCTACATTAGGTGTCTCTCCTAAAGTTATCCCTCCCCAATCTCCCCACCAACTGCTATTCCTCCGCTAGCCCCCCACTTCCCAACAGATCCCAGTGTGTGATGTTCCCCTCTTGCCCAAGACTCTTGAAACTCCACTAGGAAAGCAGAAAACCAAATAAGGAGTGAATGGCACCTTTTTCTGAGTTCCTTAATGGGTCCGAGAAATTAGAAGCCTTTTCTAGATCTTTTCATGTGGTATGGAAGTTGGCAAAGAAGGAGGAGGAGGAGGGTGAAGTCAAAGCATACAGGAGGACAATTTTTAAGAAAGGAAGATAACAGATGTACAAAGCAGTTTTTTTAAAGGTTTCAGTCCACTTGAAAAAGTTTTCAAAAAATGAGATCTAAAGAGAAGAAGCTGAAAGATCTTTTAAAATATAAATTTAGCTTGAATGTCAGCTTTTAATAAGCTAACTTTTAATCCTAAAGCTCTTTCAAGAAAATTGTTGTAAATCTCTTATTATTAGACTTTAGCTGGTATAAACAGCTGATAATTCAAAATCAAGAACCACACCAAAGACAGCTCAAAGAAAGGTAAGTTTTGTTTGCCAGAAATGCAGTACAACTCACATTTCTGGTCAGCCATATTCTCTAGGGTCTCAGATTCTCAGTTAGTCATGTACACAGAGGCCTCAAAGTCCCATATTCCCCAAAGAGGAATGAAGGCAGAAAGTCCAGTTTTCCATGGAAGGAAAAAGGATCAATAAATGACAGCATTCACAATCACATAGCAAATCAAAAGAGGTTCATCCCCTGATCCAGAAGCAATCCCAAATTTCAGCATGAATTTTAACTACCAGACTAAAAATGGAGCGGGCTCTACTGTTAATCCTGCATGAAATCCAAAGTAAACACTGAGTATATAAAGAATTTTAATTTTGTTTTAAAAAGATTTCTGCTTTTCACTTTAGTCAAGAGAATTTTTAAGGCTAGCCATAGTAGTATCATATCTCTTTTTAAAATAATTTGATTTTTGCATCAAGTGTTTTGGATAGGAAATCTCTAAAATGCTTCCTTTTCATAATTTAGGAATTTTAGTCTAATTTATAGGATCTGTGTCTTGGCCATTGATAAAGCAGAATTTTCTACAGTGTTCTGAACTGCAATAGAGACTCAATCCAATAAGATTTTTCATTAAAAGTCTAGATGATACTTTTGCAGGATTTCAACATGTTTTTGCCATTCAATCAAGAGGCTTTCCTAAAAATGAAATAGCCTCATTTGCCTGAGTTATCACTCAGAGGTTTCTTTTTCTCATGACCAGGGAAATCAAGGAATGTAGACACACCAAGGATCAGATTGGACCAAAAGTTTAATAAGCAAGAGAAAGAGAAAAAGCTCTCTGCAGCAGTGAGGGGTCCCCAAAAAGCATTGTCACTTTATAGTTGAATGCAAAGGCCTTTATAAATGAGGTGCTGGAGGTAGTGGAGGTGGTGCTTCATCTACATAAGACTGAAAAAAACGGTTAGAACTAGGTGTGTCATTCCTATAAGGCAGGAATTCCTGACAGCCCCCATCTCATCTTTCCAGTGCACATGTGGGCTCTTAGCCTAAGTTACTCCATGTTGTTTGACTTCTCCTACTGCGCATGTGTTAGAGGGTGCGATCTCCATTGTGTATGTGCTGGGCCCACTGTAACTCCTCTGTTCTGCTAAAGGCATGTTCCAAGCAAGACCCCATGTGCAAGCTTCCTTATCTGAGTATATCCAAAAAAGAAAATGAATGTGTTTACTGGGGCCCACTGTGTGTATGTGAAAATTGCTGATTACTCAGAAAGCACTGTTTTGTGCTGGCTTACAGCTTGATCCCTCAGGCTGTTTTTTCTTTCCTTTTGTTTTTTTGAGACAGAGTTTCGCTCTTGTTGCCCAAGCTGGAGTTCAATGGCGTGATCACAGCTCACTGCAACTTCTGCCTCCCAGATTCAAGTGATTCTCCTGCCTCAGCCTTGATAGTAACTGAGATTACAGGCAGGCACCATCACGCCCGGCTAATTTTTGGTATTTTTAGTGGAAACAGCATTTCACCATGTTATCCACGCTGGTCTTGAACTTCTGAACTCAGGTGATCCACCCACCTCAGCCTCCCAAAGTGCTGGGATTATAGATAGGAGCCACTGTGCTCAGCCCAGGCTGCTCTTTTGTTAGAAAAAAAGTTCTGTGGAGGACTTTGCTCTATTTGCTTAGCTAGTTTCTTTCTTCCTTCTCTCTCAAAAAGCAGATAGAAGAAGCCATCCTTGTAATCCCTAAAAATTCACTTTCAGAAATAGACTTAAGATAGCAAAATCTCCTTTGGGACTGAAATTTTTAAGACAAAACTCTCCTAACAGCTTGACATGTTCAGAATGAAAGTGTATGGCTTAAAATCATACATGTCTCAGAATTCCAATCTTTTTAGGACAGTTACCTGATGTGATTCCAAAAATGCATGCCCTCCAGCTGGCTAAGACTTAGACAGGGTACTCCTACTTTGTCACATGTCAAGTTTTCAAACACATAAAACAAGATGAGAAGGGGACTTTATCCAGTGTTAATTTCATAAACTTATAACAAAGTTTGTCTTAACAGATGCTGGTCTAGTCAGAACTGCAAAACTGACTGGTCTGCAGGGCTGGCTTAAACAGTAGGCTTATAGTGGTTCTAGACCCATGTTCTACCATACGGTAGCCCTCTTTGTGACAGAATGATACAGAAAAACAAAGACAAAGAAAAACACCAACCAGAAAGTTTGTTTCTCAGAAAAAAAGGACCAAACAATATAAATATTCACACCACAAAGTACCAAAAATACACCAGAGTCATGATATTAATCCTAGTCACACGTAAAACTTTTTCTTTTGTGACATGGTAAAAGTCCCATAAACTGCATACCTCAACCATACCTCGGCCTTCTGTTGAAACTGCTGTCTATAACCCAAATGTGAATAAGTAATTAAGGACTGTGATTTCCACCCTACCCAGACAATGTGTAAACAAATGCTAACCTTGACTTTTGTGAACCACTTAAGTAACCACCAGAATGTCAAAAGTCCCCTGGCCCTCGGAGTGTCTGGAGCCCCTCATTCTCATCTCCGCCCAGGAGGTGATTTACAGAATCCACTAGCCCTCAGAACGTCTGAAGCCCTTCACCCCCACCCCTGCCCCTCACCCTCACTCCCAAGGTGGTTTTATGGGTATAAAAGGTCTGACACCCTCCTTTCGGAGCCACGGGTTGGAGAGACGCGAGTCCTCCATGGCTGCCGGCGATAAAGACCCTGCAATTTGGCATACTTTTGTCTTGGTGTTAACTTTCTATGCTCCGGCCAGTACAACACTTTCACTAATCTTGAATTTGGAAAGGAAAAAGGAGACAACCATTTTTACTGTCTGCTCAACCAGAGTGCACAGAGAGTGAGGCTGGAAACCATTCCAGTAAAACATTTTTACTCTTAAGCTGACAGATGAGGTTTCTGACTTTTCTTCACAAAGAATCAAGGAGCCTCTGTCATGAAACCAACTGAGTTCTTTGAGTCTGATGAAATGGGCAGGAAGGTATTTGATGTCCAAGTATAGATAGGGCACCTTGTCAATTCCCAGGCAATCCAGGCCCTGATTTAGAATGTCAAAGAATTTACTGGAAAACACATATTTTAAAATGCAAAATGATAAACACTCATCACAAGCAGAATTGTTGTAAACTATACACTTTCTTTTATTTATTTTTATTTTTTTATTTTTAGTAGAGACGGGGTTTCACTATGTTGACCAGGATGGTCTCGATCTCTCGACCTCGTGATCCACCTGCCTCGGCCTCCCAAAGTGCTGGGATTACAGGCTTGAGCCACCACGCCCGGCCTATTTTCCTTTTTAAATAAAATTTAAAAATTCTTTTTTTGGTGCCCAGCCCCTTTTTAAAATTTTATATATTTATTTATTATCATTTTTTTGAGATGGAGTCTGCTCTGTCACTCAGGCTGGACTGCAGTGGCACGATCTCGAATCACTGCAAACTCTACTTCCCAGGTTCAAACAATTATCCTGCCTCAGCCTCCCAAGTAGCTGGGACTACAGGTACCTGCTACCGTGCCTGGCTAATTTTTGTATTTTTAGTAGAGACAGGGTTTTACCATATTTGTCAGGCTGGTCTCAAACTCCTGAACTCATGATCCTCCTGCCTCAGCCTCCCAAAATGCTGTGATTATGGGCATGAGCCACCACGCCTGGCCTCTTTTTTAAATTTTAAAACCATAATCTTTATTTTTTCCCAAAAGCCTTTTGGACTCTTAACAAGTACTTCTTCTCCATAATGGCAGCTACTTATTCTTTTGAATGTCACTGCTTTTTCTGATAGGGAGTTTAAGAAAGCCAAGCCTAGCTTGCAAGTGTGCCGATGTCTACAGACTGTGATTTTCCCATTTTATTAACACTTGATTTCACTTAGAAACCAACCTGTGGAAATAGCAGATTGAGAAAGCATGGATAATTGAAACCTCTGACATTCTCTAAGCTGCGGTATTACACGGCCCACCTCTTCCCCACCAGCATTCTCCAGGATGCAGAGATTTGCTGCAAATAGGCTAGGTACGGTTTCTCAACCCTCCTCTCCCTGAGGTGCTGCTGCTGTTAATCAAGAAGAAAAGGTGATGGCCTTTGAAGACTAGGAGCATACATAATCATCCTCGTGAAACACTGATGCCTCTAAGAATGCTTCAAATCTTGTCTCATTGATTCTATCCTAAGTAGAGATCAGAACTTTAGAGATATTTATGTAGTTTTTTGTCGTGGACCGTCCGGGACGGGTAGGCACGTCTGCCCGGGGGTCTCTCGACCTGCAAGAGGGTCCCAATACCTGGAAGAGGGAGTGCGCCTGGAAAATTAATAAAGACAGAGAGAGAGAAAGCGAGGCGTCTGGAGGGCTGATAGGCTGTGCCTAAACAGCCAACTATACACTTTCAAAGAGCCAGGATTCTGGTAAGATTTGTGAGTGTGTGTTTTTAAATATGTTTCTGAATAAGGAAGAACACAGGTGCTTCTTAGTCTCCTGAACACCCTTCTCTCTTGGAATTTGTATCTTTCACTTATTTGGGTTTTGCTTGTGAGGCATGGTGTGTGTTTCAATTGCATTTTTCTTAGGTATTAAAGAAATCAATGGCTGAATTTTAAAATATGAATCTAATCTAAGCCAGTCCTGGTCTAAAGCATTGTGTAACACAGATTAAGTTGTATCAGAGGCTAAATGCTAGAAAATGCAATCTATTAAGAGGTCTTGTGTGGAGATCCACCTGAGTAACCTCAGTAGTAAAATCTAATTAATAGAAAAATCATACTTTAATAAAAATGTTTGTATAAAGAGCCACTTTTGTAAAACTTACAGGTTTTACAAAAATTTATTATCTTCCATTATACAATTTGTAGAGGCAAATTATTATTTTTTTTACTGTGGCAGATATGTTTTTATTGATATGTAATAACTATACATTTTCATGGGGTACAAGTGATATTTTAATCCATATATACAATACATAATGCTTAAATCAGGGTATTTAAGATATTTATCACTTGAGACATTTAGCATTTTTTTCTGTTGTAATATTTCAAATCTTCATTACTAATTTGAAATATAAATAAATTACCATCAACCATAGTCACTTACTGTGTTAGAACTAACCGTGTGAACCCTTCAACCAATCTCTCTTTATCCCCTGCCCTGAAATTTTCCAAGCTTTTATTAACCACTGGTCTACTCTCTACCTCCATGAGATCAACTCTTCTAGCCCCCATATATGAGTGAGAACATATGACACTTGTCTTTCTGCACCTGGCTTATTTCACTGACCATAATGACCTCCAGTTCCAACCATGTTGTTGCAAATGATAAAACTTTATCTTTCATATGGCTGAATAATATTCTATGTGTATGTATATATATATGTGTGTGTGTGCGTATGTGTGTGTGTGTATATATATATATATATATATATATATATATATATATATTTAATCCACTCATCTATTGATGGATACATTTATTCCATACCTTTGCTATTGTGACTAGTGCTGCAGTAAACACAGTAGTGCAGGTATACCTTTGATAATACCTTTCCCTATTGTAAATATTAATTAGTGACACTGCAGAATCATATGGTAGTTCTTGATTTATGTTTTCTATAATGGTTGTACTAATTTACATTCCCATCAAACAGTATATAAAGGTTCCCTTTTCCCTTTGTCCACACCAACATTTTTGAAGTATCTTTTGATAATAGCTCTTCTGGTTAAAGTTAGATGATACTGCATTGTGCTTTTGATTTGTATTTTGTTAATTATTGTGGGCATTTTTTATTTACCTCTTGGTCATTTGTATGACTTCTTTTGAAAAACATCTATTCATGCCATTTGTCCGCTATTTAATGTTGATTATTTCCTTTCTGTAGAGAATCTTTTCAGTTTAATGTAGTAAATTTCTCAATTTTATAATTTTTGCTGTGCTTTTAAAATCCTAGCTATAAGATCATTGATTAGACAAATGTTCTGATGGATTTCCTCTTTTCTTCTAGTTGTTTTATAGTTTTCAGCCTTAAGGCTTTAACAAGTTTTGAATAGTTTTGTAATATAGTGAGAGATAGGGATATGGTTTTACTCTTCAGCATATGGATATTCAGTTTTCCAAGTACCACTTTTTGAAAAGAATGTACTTTCCGCAATGTATGTTCCTGTCATCTTTTTCAAAAATCACTTGACTGTAAATATGTGGATTTATTTCTGGGTTCTCTATTTTGTTTCACCTATGTGTCTGTTTTATGCCAATATAATGCTGTTTTAGTTATGATAGCTTTGTGGTATGTTTTGAAGTCAAGTAGTGTGATGCCTCCAGTTTTGTTCTTTTTGTTCAGGATTGCTTTGCCTATTCTGGGTCTTTCATGGTTCCATAGGAATTTTAGAAATTTTTCCTATTTTTGTGAGGAATATTATTGGTATTTTTAGGGATTGCATCTCTGTAGATAGCTTTGGATAGTACATTCATTTTAATAATATAAATCCTGCCAATACATAGCTATGAGATATCTATTTTATTGTGTCTTCTTCAATTTATTTTTGTATTTTTCCTTGTAAATGTCTTTCACTTCCCTGGTTAAATTTAATCGTACATTTTTTGGACTTACTGTAAATGGAGTGGCTTTACTAATTTATCTCCCAGGTAGTTTTTTACTGGTGTATTCAAATGCCACTGATTTTGTATGTTTATTCTGTACTTTGCAAATTTACTAAATTCATTGAACAATTTAAAAAGTTTTTGGTGGTATCTTTAAAGTAACATATATATATATATATATATATATATATATATATATACACACACACACACACACACACACACATAAAATCATGTTATCTGCAAAAATGGAGAATTTAACTTCTCTTTTGTGTTTTAATTGGGTTGTCTTTTATTTATTTCTTCTGACTGCTCTAACTAGGACTTCAGTACTATGTTAAAGAAGAGAAGTAAAATTGGGAATTTTAATCTTGTTCCAGTTCTTAGAGGAAAGGCATTCTGATTTTCCCTATATTGTATAATTTTAGTTATGGCTTTTCATATATGGACTTTACTATGTTGACGTATGTTCCTTCACTGCCTAATTTCTACTGTAATAGGAATGAGAAAATGCACATTGTATTTCATTAGCATGTTTAGTGCTTTTGGCTGACTCATGTCCTTATATAGTAACATTTTGTCAACTTATGCAAGAGGGATTTAGGACAAGTTTTTCATGGTATTATGGACTAGCCAGAATTTGGAATTAATCTCCTCTTGGTACTATTTAGATGTTTCTGATGACAATGAGATTCTGCTTAATTGTAGGATACCTACAGACTCAAAGTTGATTTTTATTTTAATTTTTACCAAAGCAATTGATGTACAAAGTTGTAAAAAATTGTTTTAAAGGATCATATTGAAAAAGAGCTCTCGGCCAAGCGCGGTGGCTCAAGCCTGTAATCCCAGCACTTTGGGAGGCCGAGGCGGGTGGATCATGAAGTCAAGACATCAAGACTGGAGGAATGCTGGGAAGATGGCCGCCTAAGAACAGCTCAGGACTTCAGCTCCCAGTGAAAGTGCAGAGGGTGAGTGGACGCCGCATTTCCAGACGAACTCTTATTGCCCACAGACCAGGAGATACCCAGGCAGAGGGGTCGCCAGCGTCGCAGTCCCAGCCGGTGCGGCTGTTTTGGCCCCCGCGGGGCTGATTCCACCGGCCCGCGCGGCCGCTGTGACCACGCCCTGTTGCTGCGGTTCTCCGTACAAAAGCCACTGGTCTGGGTCCCCTCTTAGCTGGCGAGCAGAGCCCTGAGACGGCAGAGTTGCCCATTCAGCTGAAATAGCGAGTCAGGCCAGGAGATTCCTAGGCAAAAAGTCCGCCAAGAGCCGGCGACGCAGTTCGAGCCGACTCCGTAAGTCGCAGCACGAGATCCCGGCGCCTTTTCAACAAGTGTCCGGAATGCGGGGTCCTTCAACTTAAAAGACTCTGAGTCAGGGAGCCAGGTGCTCAGGCTCGGTTGGTCCCACCCCTCCACCCCCAACAACAACGAAAACAAAAACAGTAATTGGAAACACTCTGGGTTGAGCCCTTCAAACCAAGCACAGCTGAACCGGGACGGTCCGGCTCCGCGGGGGAGGGGCTTCCGCCATTACTGAGACTCTCCACCACTACTGAGGCAGGCTGCCGTTGCCGAGGCAACCCGCCGTTGCCGAGGCAACCTGCCACAACAGAGAGAGTCCGCCATAACAGAGGCGGGGCCACCATTGCCCAGACAGTTCTAACTACGCCCATATAAAAAGGACTGCAGGGAAGAGCTCAGGGCAGCTGGGCGGAGCCCACAGCAGCTCAGCAAAGCCCCTGCGGGCAGGCAGAGGCTAGGCGTGCTGCTAGCTGGGCGGGTCCGACCTGAAAGAAAAAGCAAAAAAGGCAGTAGTGCAACGGAAACTCATAAAGCTCCAACTCCCTGGGACAGAGACAGACAACAGGTGGATAAACCCACAAAAATGGGGAGAACCCAGCGCAAAAAGGATGAAAACTCCCGAAACCAGAACACCTCTCCTCCTAAAAGGGATCACAACTCCTCACCAGCAAGGGAACCAGACTGGATGGAGAAGGAGGGTGATGAAATGACAGAATCAGACTTCAGAAGGTGGGTAGTAAGAAACTACAATGAGCTAAAAGAACATGTTCTAACCCATCGCAAAGAAAATAGGAACCTTGAAAAAAGATTGGACGAACTGCTGACGAGAATGGACAGCATAGAGAGGAGTATAAATGAATTGATGGAGCTGAAAAACACAACACGAGAACTTCGTGAAGCATGCACAACCTTCAACAGCCGAACTGACCAAGCAGAAGAAAGGATATCAGAGGTCGAAGATCAACTCAATGAAATAAAAAGAGAAGGCAAGAACAGAGAAAAAAGTGCAAAAAGGAATGAATAAAATCTTCAAGAAATGTGGGACTATTTGAAAAGACCTAATCTACGTCTGATAGGTGTACCTGAATGTGATGAAGAGAATGAATCCAAGCTGGAAAATACTCTTCAGGATATTATCCAGGAAAACTTCCCTAACCTAGCAAGGCAGACCAATATTCAAATCCAGGAAATACAGAGAACACCACAAAGATATTCCTCAAGAAGAGCAACCCCAAGGCACATAATCGTCAGATTCACCAGGGTTGAAATGAAAGAGAAAATGCTAAGGGCAGCCAGAGAGAAAGGTCGGGTTACCCACAAAGGGAAGCCCATTAGACTCACAGCAGATCTTTCAGCAGAAACCCTACAAGCCAGAAGAGATTGGGGGCCAATATTCAACATCCTAAAAGAAAAGAACTTTCAACCCAGAATCTCCTATCCAGCCAAACTAAGCTTCATAAGTGAAGGAAAAATAAAATCCTTTGTGAACAAGCAAGCACTCAGAGATTTCATCACCACCAAACCTGCTCTACAAGAACTCCTGAAAGAGGCTCTACACATGTAAAGGAACAACCAGTACCAGCCACTCCAAAAACACACCAAATGGTAAAAAAGCATCAACACAATCAAGAATCTGCATCAACTAACCAACAAAACAGCCAGGTAGCATCAAAATGACAGCATCAAATTCACACATAACAATACTATCCCTAAATGTAAATGGACTAAATGCCCCAATCAAAAGACATAGACTGGCAAATTGGATAAAAAGCCAAAACCCATCAGTGTGCTGTATCCAGGAAACCCATCTTACATGCAAGGATACACAAAGGCTCAAAATAAAGGGATGGAGGAAGATCTACCAAGCAAAGGGAGAGCAAAAAAAGGCAGGAGTAGCAATTCTCATCTCTGATAAAATAGATTTTAAAGCAACAAAGATCAAAAGAGACAAAGAAGGACATTACATAATGGTAAAAGGATCACTGCAACAAGAAGAGCTAACAATCCTAAATATATACGCGCCCAATACAGGAGCACCCAGATACATAAGGCAAGTTCTTAATGACTTACAAAGAGACTTAGACTCCCACACAATAATAGTGGAAGACTTTAACACCCCATTGTCAATATTAGACAGATCAACCAGACAGAAAATCAACAAGGATATCCAGGACCTGAATACAGACCTGGAACAAGCAAACCTAATAGACATTTACAGAACTCTCCACCCCAAATCCACAGAATATACATTCTTCTCAGCACCACATCACACCTACTCTAAAATTGACCACGTAATTGGCAATAAATCACTCCTCAGCAAATGCAAAAGAACAGAAATCATAACAAACAGTCTCTCAGACCACAGTGCAATCGAGTTAGAACTCAGAATGCAGAAACTAACTCAGAACCGCACAGCTTCATGGAAACTGAACAACTTGCTCTTGAATGTTGACTGGATAAACAATGAAATGAAGGCAGAAATAAAGATGTTCTTTGAAACCAATGAGAACGAAGACACAACATACCAGAATCTCTGGGACACATTTAAAGCAGTCTCTAGAGGAAAATATATAGCAATGAGTGCCCACATGAGAAGAAAGGAGAGATCTAAAATTGACACCCTATCATCAAAATTGAAAGAGCTAGAGGAGCAAGATCAAAAAAACTCAAAACCTAGCAGAAGACAGGAAATAACTAAGATCAGAGCAGAACTGAAGGAAATAGAGACACAAAAAACTCTTCAAAAAATCAATAAATCCAGGAGCTGGTTTTTTGAAAAGATCAACAAAATAGACAGACCACTAGCCAGATTAATAAAAAAGAAAAGAGGGAATAACCAAATTGATGCAATAAAAAACGATAAAGGTGACATCACCACAGATTCCACAGAAATCCAAACCATCATCAGAGATTATTACAAACAACTCTATGCACATAAACTAGTAAACCTGGAAGAAATGGATAAATTCCTGGACACCTGCAACCTCCCAAGCCTAAGCCTGGAAGAAGCCGAAACCCTGAATAGACCAATAACATGGTCTGAAGTCGAGGCAGCAATAAAGAGCCTACCACCCAAAAAAAGCCCAGGTCCAGATGGGTTCACAGCTGAATTCTACCAGACATACAAGGAGGAGCTGATACCATTCCTTCTGAAACTATTCCAAACAATCCAAAAAGAGGGAATCCTTCCCAAATCATTTTACGAGACAAACATCATACTGATACCAAAACCCGGCAGAAACTCAACAAGAAAAGAAAATTTCAGGCCAATATCCATGATGAACATAGATGCAAAAATCTTCAATAAAATACTGGCAAACCTATTGCAACAGCATATCAAAAAGCTCATCCACCATGATCAAGTAGGATTCATCCCGGGGATGCAAGGCTGGTTCAACATACGCAAGTCCATAAACGTAATCCACCACATAAACAGAACCAAAGACAAAAACCACATGATTATCTCGATTGATGCAGAGAAGGCTTTTGACAAAATTCAACAACCCTTTATGCTAAAAACCCTCAATAAACTAGGTATTGACAGAACGTATCTCAAAACAATAAAAGCTATTTACGACAAACCAACAGCCAATATCATACTGAATGGGCAAAAACTGGAAGCATTCCCTTTGAAATGTGGCACTAGACAAGGATGCCCTCTCTCACCACTCCTATTCAATATAGTACTGGAAGTTCTACCCAGAGCAATCAGGCAAGAAAAAGAAATAAAGGGTATCCAAATTGGAATGGAGGAAATCAAATTGTCTCTATTTGCAGATGACATGATTGTATACCTGGAAGACCCCATCATCTCAGCCCAAAATCTCCTGAAACTGATAAACAACTTCAGCAAAGTCTCAGGATACAAAATCAACGTGCAAAAATCACAAGCATTCCTATACACCAGTAATAGACTTCAAGAGAGCCAAATCAAGAACGAACTGCCATTCACAATTGCTACAAAGAGAATAAAGTACCTAGGAATACAACTAACAAGGAACGTAAAGGACCTCTTCAAGGAGAACTACAAGCCATTGCTCAACGAAATAAGAGAGGATACAAACAGATGGGGAAACATTCCATGTTCATGGTTAGGAAGAATCAACATCGTGAAAATGGCCATACTGCCCAAAGTAATTTACAGATTCAACGCTATTCCCATCAAGCTACCAATGACCTTCTTCACAGAACTGGAAAAAAACACCTTAAACTTCATATGGAACCAAAAGAGAGCCCGCATAGCCAAGTCAATTCTAAGCAAAAAGAATAAAGCAGGAGGCATCACACTACCGGACTTCAAACTATACTACAAGGCTACAGTAATCAAAACAGCATGGTACTGGTACCAAAACAGAGATATAGACCAATGGAACAGAACAGAGGCCTCACAGGAAATACAACATACCCACAACCATCTGATCTTCGACAAACCTGACAAAAACAAGCAATGGGGAAAGGATTCCCTGTTTAATAAATGGTGTTGGGAAAACTGGCTAGCCATGTGCAGAAAGCAGAAACAGGACCCCTTCCTGACACCTTACACCAAAATTAACTCCAGATGGATTAAAGACTTAAACATCAGACCTAATACCATAAAAACCTTAGAAGAAAATCTAGGCAAAACCATTCAGGACATAGGTGTAGGCAAGGACTTCATGACCAAAACGCCAAAAGCAATGGCAACAAAAGCCAAAATAGACAAATGGGACCTAATCAAACTCCACAGCTTCTGCACGGCAAAAGAAACAGTCAGTAGAGTGAATCGGCAACCAACAGAATGGGAAAAAATTTTTGCAGTCTACCCATCTGACAAGGGGCTGATATCCAGAATTTACAAAGAACTAAAGCAGATCTACAAGAAAAAAACAAACAAGCCCATTCAAAAATGGGCAAAGGATATGTACAGATACTTTACAAAAGAAGACATACAGGAGGCCAACAAACATATGAAAAAATGCTCATCATCACTGGTCATCAGAGAAATGCAAATCAAAACCACATTGAGATACCATCTCACACCAGTTAGAATGGCGATCATTAAAAAATCGGGAAACAACAGATGCTGGAGAGGATGTGGAGAAATAGGAACACTTTTACACTGTTGGTGGGAATGTAAATTAATTCAACCATTGTGGAAGACAGTGTGGCGATTCCTCAAGGACCTAAAAATAGAAATCCCATTTGACCCAGCAATCCCATTACTGGGTATATATCCAAAGGATTATAAATCATTCTACTACAAGGACACATGCACACGAATGTTCATTGCAGCACTGTTTACAATAGCAAAGACCTGGAACCAACCCAAATGCCCAACGATGATAGACTGGGTAGGGAAAATGTGGTACATATACACCATGGAATATTATGCAGCCATCAAAAACGATGCGTTCACGTCCTTTGTAGGGACATGGATGAACCTGGAAACCATCATTCTCAGCAAACTGACACAAGAGCAGAAAATCAAACACCGTATATTCTCGCTCATAGGCGGGTGTTGAACAATGAGAACACATGGACACAGGGAGGGGAGCACTACACACTGGGGTCCATTGGGGGGAAATGGGGGAGGGGTGGGGGGTGGGGAGGTGGGAAGAGATAGCATGGGGAGAAATGACAGATACAGGTGAGGGGACAGAAGGAAGCAAAGCACACTGCCATGTGTGTACCTATGCAACAATCTTGCATGTTCATCACATGTACCCCAAAACCTAAAATGCAATAAAAAAAAAAAAAAGACTTAAAAAAAAAAAAGAGATCAAGACTATCCTGGTCAACATGGTGAAACCCCGTCTCTACTAAAAATACAAAAAAAATTATCTGGGCATGGTGGCGCGTGCCTGTAATCCCAGCTACTCGGGAGGCTGAGGCAGGAGAATTGCCTGAACCCAGGAGGCAGAGGTTGCGGTGAGCGGAGATTGCGCCATTGCACTCCAGCCTGGGTAACAAGAGCGAAACTCCGCCTCAAAAAAAAAAAAAAAGAGAAAAAGAAAAAGCTCTCACTTGTTCCTTATTACTGCTTTCCAATGGGAATGACTGATAAGTCTTTTGGCTTTTTCTTCAAATTGCCTCATATTTCTAAGTAAAGTTTTATTATTTTAATCCTGGCATGCCTTGCGTTATTACATATTACTGCCGTATTGTGTTTTGCAGATATTGCCTTTTTTTTTTTTTTTTTTTTTTTTTTTTTTTTTTTTTAAACAAATTGAGTATTTCTTGCAATCCTGCATCAGGCTAGTCCATGAGTATCCTTTTTTCATTTCAATAGCATGTGTTCACTTTATGTCTGTGTCACATTTTGGTAACTCTCATAATATTTCCATTTTAAAATAATTATATCTGTTATGGCAGTCTGATTAGTGATCTTTTATGTTACTATTGTAATTGTTTTGAGGTGCCACTAGCCATGCCCATATAAAATGGAGACCTTAATAAAGTTTTGTGTGTTCTGAGTGCTCCATTGACCAGGCACGGACCCATCTCTCTCCCTATTGCCTGAGACACAACAGTATTGAAATCAAGCCAGTTAATAACCTTACAATGGTCTCTAAGTGTTCGAGTGAAGAAACGAGTGGCCTATCTCTCACTTTAAGCCAAAAGCTAGAAATGATTAAGTTTAGTAAGGAAGGTGTATCAAAAGCTAAGATAAGCCAAAAGCTAGGCCACTTGCACCAAACAGTAGTCAAATTGTGAATACAAAGAAAAAGTACATGAGGAAAATTATCTCAGTGAACACAGAATAATAAAAAAGTGAAACAGCCTTATTGCTAATTGGAGAAACTCTGAGTAGCCACATTGGTAGATCAAATTAGCCGCAAAATTCCCTTAAGCCAAACCATAATCCATGACAAGACCCTAACTCTTTTTGATACCATGAGAGTTGAGAGAGGTGAGAAAGCTGCAGAAGAAAAGTATAAAATTAGTAGAGGTTGATTCAAGAGGCTTAACGAAATAAGCTGCCTCCTTAACATAGAAGTTCCTGGTGCAAATGCTAATGAAGAGCTGTAGAGATTTAGACATAATGCTATGGCACACTTATTAGATTACTATATATTGCAAACAACTTTTATATGGACTACAGAACCAAAAAAAAAAAAGATGTAAGTCACTTTAGTATAGTATTAGCTTCATTTTGGTGCTCTGGAGCTGACCCACAACATCTGTCAAGTATCTCTATACTTTACTGTTATGTAATATATGTTAAATTCCTAGTATGAAATCATATTCATCATTTACATTTGGATGGCTGTGTAAATATTTCCACCACTGGACCATGCTCTTATCATTCTTTTCTTACATTCTTACATAACTTTTATTTTCCCTGCATTTAATAATTACCCCATTTTTCATTTAATTTGCTTTCTTTGGATTGCTCACTCATTTATCACCAAATTCTCCATTATTAGGGCAAGTTACCTGACGATATACTCATCTATATCAGAGCATATCATTTGTGTCTTGGAGATTCCTTTCATATTACCTTCAATTATTTATCTGCAATATCAAGTGGGATCTCTCTATGCCTGCTGCATGGCTGTTTCCTTGGAATTTTTCCTCATTATTATCCTTGGACATTTGCTTTTTACCTCTTTCTAACATCCAGTTACTTTTTTCCTGGGTGTCACATCTACTTTCCTTTTTGCTGTCAGTTGTTTTACAGATGGCTCAGATTTGCGAATAACCTGTTAGTTATCCTACACAAGAATTCTCCCAAATGTTCCTTGAGAGGTAGAAGCTTGGCTACCAGTCAAGTGAAAATGGACATCTTCCTTTTCACTATGTAGATTTTTTTTTTTTTTACTTAAAAGCCCCAACTTTTATTATGGTCTCTCTATCCCCAGTGTGCCTGTCCGGACTCCATATTCAAAGAACAGTTTTACTTGTAGTGGCAGAGGATGTCTCTGGGAGTCTAGTTATTCCTTAAATACACCTTAAACTAAAATATTTAAACTCTTTTGTTTTTTGAACCATGAATACTTTTGCATTTATAAGTATTTTGCCTGAATTTTCCAGCATCTGTGGCATGTGTTTGGTTGTTCTCTTGCAGGCAATTACAGTTTGTTTTCTCTTCTGATTCAGGGACCACTCACTTATCTACTTTTCTGTTTTCAAAATCTTGAACTCTTTTTTTAACTTGTCAAATCTCTTGTTATTCTCTTTATCTTTGTGGAATTTTGCTTTTCCTTTTCTGTTTAAAATTTATGTATTGCCATTTTGTTGGTGTTTTGGAAATGAATATACTTTGCAAAGGTTACTGTATTTTAAATGGATAAATTAAATGAACAAAAGATATTTTATCTTTTCTGAGGCATTTTTTGAAGGGATCAGAAATTTGTAGGGTAAATTTTTTTACTGTCCTTTTTTTGTTTTATTCAAGACAATCTGAAGTAATATTAAGCTGTAAGTTATATATTTTTCTGCCATCTGCCAAAGGTGCCATTTATTTGAGGCTGTCGTGTCTCATGGGATCATGAGTACAGAGACAGAAGCCTTTGTCCACAGTTCACAACCAAGCTCTGTGGTCATCATTGGACAATTGTTCTACGGAGATGGTGTTTTGATCTTTTGTATTATGTCCCATAGCACAGAAATTAGGACTACTGGTGGCATCCAAGTATAACACTCTTTAACTCTTTCAGAATTCAGAAGGGCATGTTTTCTTTGGCTTTTTCTTATCTAATAGAAACACAGCAACCCAGCATAATTTCTACCAAAGAAAGATGTAGCTGGATATATTTTCTCCATTCTTTCAGGATGTAATTTATTTTCTGAGAGTATATGTGGATCTTGTAGTAATTTGCCCAAGTTAAATGGTCACAGTCTATTAATTCTTCTCATGAGAAGAGAAAAAGTCATTACATTATGCTGTCATGGTGATTGAGATTCTTTCAAGTCCTCTCATTACAATGGGAAAATGCTTTTTGTAGGCATTTGTGAAACACATAGAGGAATTATTTTAGGGATTCTCAGAAAGTCAGAGTCATGCTGTTATAAGAAAACTTTAGAGAATCTAATGTTAGAGACTTGTTTTGTTGTATCATTATTTTGCATAATACAACATAGTCTTTATGTTATTCATTATAGTTTACTGTCTCATTTTTCTTACTTTTTATTCCTTATCCCACAGTAATTTACAGAAAATTATCACTTAAAAATCAGAAGGCCGGGCGCGGTGGCTCAAGCCTGTAATCCCAGCACTTTGGGAGGCCGAGGCGGGTGGATCACGAGGTTGAGATATCGAGACCATCCTGGTCAACATGGTGAAACCCCGTCTCTACTAAAAATACAAAAAAATTAGCTGGGCATGGTGGCGCGTGCCTGTAATCCCAGCTACTCAGGAGGCTGAGGCAGGAGAATTGCCTGAACCCAGGAGGTGGAGGTTGCGGTGAGCCGAGATCGCGCCACTGCACTCCAGCCTGGGTAACAAGAGCCAAACTCCGTCTCAAAAAAAAAAAAAAAAAAAAAAAAAAAAAAAATCAGAAAAGGTGGACATCTGATCATCTAAATGTAAACCATCCACATAAGAATAATTGAAAACTAACTATAAAAAGATTGTACACTTACATTGAGCAACATTTTGATATTAATTAATGATAATGAGAATGAAAAGGATCAGAAGACATTGTTACTGGATTTCGATGTTGTTGTGTATGTGAAGCAGAAGGTGACGATCTGTACATTGACCACATTGTCCTCATTACCTCATTAACATAAACGTTTTCTCTGTGTTCATACAGACATGAATATGAATCTACAGTTTGTTTCATGCAACTTGTCCTCAAACAGTTTCTCATTTATGGAAGATAGAACATGAATTTTAAGATGAACACAAGATTTATCAGATTGTCTACTTCATTTTATTGATATCTGTTCAGTGAACTTGTAACTGAATAATTTCTGCTGAGGGAATTTGAATAAGATATTGGGTTTGGTTAAATGTGTAAAATAAATGAAAAAAGATATGTTTTCTCATCAGGAACTTTGGAAGAAGTCAAAAAAGGGAATAAGAAATGGAATAGAAATGGCTAATAGTAAAGAATGTCATTTCTCTTATATTTGAATCTATTAAGAGTTTCTTCTCTGTTTCTTAAAATGCTTATTTAAAAATGAGTCAAAGACTTCTAACCAAGAATTACTGTAGAACTAATTCCAAAGAGGAAAACACCTTCAGAAGCTGAATTTATGCTGATGATTTGGTATATGTGAGTATATAAATAGGAAATTGAGATAGAAACAAAGTTCAAAAGATTCGTGTTCTGTAAATAATATTCTATAGTAGAGAAAGCAGGCAGATATGCTATAATTTGGAATTACTCTATTCCCTTTCTATTGACATAGTACTTTGTCTTTCTGCTCCCTTTACTCTTACTAGAGACAGTGCCTTAAAATCCCACACAATAGTGATTCTTCTTCCAGTGTCCTGTAGCCTGAGGAAACAACCTACTAGCTTCTGACCCTTCTAATGCTAAGGAAATGATATAATACCCCAAATGGTTGCATTACAACTTGGCTCTATATGTTTTAGGGAAACATAAGACATCAATCAGTACATGCAAGGTATCTATAGGGTCGGTCTGGAGAGGCAGGACAACTTGAACCAGAAGAGTTGATGGGTCAAAAGTAGATTCAATTTTTAATGGGCCATTTGTTGAAAGAGTTAAATTATCATTGAAAGACCCGGGTCTCTACAACCCCTTATCTTAGCCCAGACACTCCTTTAATAGAGACCAAGGTTCTTCTTATGTAGATGAAGTCCCATATGTGGACACCCTTAAAGCAATATGGCATGTGTTTTCTATTCAGACCCTTAAAAGGTGCTACTCTCAGCTAATCTCTTCACAGTAAGAAAAACACTTGGAAAATAAAGGGGATTCCATAGAGAATGTAAATTTTTCCCTGCAAGAGACAGCTTTGCAGGATCCTTTAAAAATTTGCCCCCCAAAAATTTATTTTTGATAAAATACTTTAATTTTTTCTTTCAGGGTCTATCTGCCATGTGATGCTATACTAGAATTAGGTTGGAATTTGATATCTTATTGCTATAAGGGTCAGTCTGATTAGTCTTAAGATTATTAAAGTTAATGCTGGTCAGTTATGCCTGAATTCCAAAAGGGAGGAGAATATTATAAGACATGTCTGATCCCCTTCCCACCATGGCTTGAATTATTATTTTTATAATTATAATTTTTTTTTTTTTTTTTTTTTTTTTTTTTTTTTTTTTTTTTTTACATTTCTTTGAAATCCCCTTGGCTAACAGCAGAGATGTATTTAGTTGGTTGGGCTCTTAGTGTTTTACACACAAATTTTGAAGTAGTCTTTTCCAGTTTTTCTTTTTTGTCCTTTCAAATACCTTGTCATATTTAAAATTATGGAAGTACTCTCCTACAGTAAACACATCATTATAATGTGTATTCTTTATTCAATAAATACTAGGGTATATAATACATGAGAGTAACTGTGATAATCTTTATATGTACCAAGATAAATAAGATATGGTCGATATTCAGTTAGTAAATACATGACTACATAATTATGTGTTCAGTATGACTATTTTTTTTTTGGCAGTAACTGCAGTGGACTCTCCCTCAACCCCTGCTGTTACATATATTTTTAGCTTGGGTGAATTAACATAACATAAAGGTAACCATTTTGAAATGAGCAGACTCTTAAATCTTTTTGAGCTGGAAAAATTCTTTGGGTTGATTCATTGTGGTTTGGCTTTCTGATTTCTGCAGGAATATGATTACTTCCATTCCCTTTTTTCCCCCCAAAACACTTCCAAAGAAAGGAATAAAGGATAATGCCGATATCATTAAAAAATGGCAACATAGAGAAACAAATGCAGAGGTCAAGAAGGAAAAGACTGGAATCTTTAAAGGCAAATATACAAATTTCAAATAGTATATAAATTATTTTTACTTTTATATAGATGTATCTGTATTTTAGTCTAATATTGTATGATATACTCTGTTGAGATAATTTGTCATTGTCACCAATCAATTGTACATAACTAGCCTGATGCTTCCTATGCTACTACTTCAAAATACGTAATATAATTTGGGAAATGAATTATCTTGGATAAGCATATACATACATATTTATGTTAGTCTGGGGACTCAATAAATATACAGATTTATTTGGTACTGTTTGTTTTTGAAAACCTATTATTTCAAGAAGATAGGTATAATTAAGAAACAAACACAAATTCAAACTATGAACAAAAGCACCAAAAAAACAAAAAAAACCTAATCCAAATAGTAATGTTGCCAGGTTTTTGTGGTGCAGGGGAGAACTCAGCTTGCTCCCCAGTGGGCTCCAGGCTTTTAGTCTCTTACTCTCCCAAGAATGGGAAAGGGGACCGCTCATAAGGTAAATACTAAACCCCCAAAAGTGTTTGCAGA
The DNA here is from genome assembly GCF_048565385.1 of Saimiri boliviensis. Classification (NCBI taxonomy): domain Eukaryota; kingdom Metazoa; phylum Chordata; class Mammalia; order Primates; family Cebidae; genus Saimiri; species Saimiri boliviensis. Next base: position 109,605,721 of record NC_133455.1, read on the forward strand.
AAGTGATTTATTTAGGCAGAGAAAGAGAAAAAGGAGAGAGAAAAACAAGAGAGAGAAAAAAAATGAGAAAAAGGATTCCATGAAGGGCGTGGAAGGGGCCTCAAGTACGGAATCCAAAGGGTGTGGAAGAAGGAGAATTTTAACCTGGGAGGAATTCCCACCTTATTCAAGCCCCTAGCCAATGAAGAGTTCCCTTAAACTTCTACCCAAGTGATTGACTTTTGCATTCTTCCTATGTGCATGCAAATTAAACAGAAACTGTTAACTCTCCCGGATGAAGAGGCATAGGAGGGGGGCATGGTGCTGGGAAGTTCTTGCCCTTAAAACTATGCCCCCTTGTGGACCCAAAAGAGAACACATTCCCTCATTACCCCTCTGAACAGGAAAGTTCAACTTCTGTTGGAACACTGGCATTGAATGCTCTTTACTTCCTGCTTGAAATGGGGCATAAAAGGGGCACTGCAGTTAAGGTTTCCTCCAGAGGGGAGCCTTTTAGGGGTGCAGGTTGATCCTGAGGTCCACAATAGAACTCATGAGCCAAGGACATTTGGGTTTCAGTGGCAGGATTATTTGTGACCTTATGGTTTTAGAAGAAATGAATGTGAAAAGGTGGTTAGAGATGAGAGGCCCAGAGGCCGACAATTATTGAATGGTTATAAAGGAGACTGGGAGAGAATAGAGCCAGGAGAGTCCGTTGTTAAACAAGCTTTACAATACTGTTTCTAGAAGATTTTTAGTACTGTGTTTGATTGATTCCTGAGTTCTATGTTCAAAACAACAGTGGTTTACAAAATGGCAGAATTTTCCTAGGAAGAGACAGGTTTTCTTCCCACTATGAAAAGGATAATTGGAGTTTGAGAGTTATTTCGGTCAGGCCAACTTCTCTTCCTACTACCTGTAGGGGGCAGAGTTGGGGCATCTGGGTAGCCTGAGATGCCCTGGCCATTTTGTCCCTCCCTGGCTCCTGCTGGGGTACAGAGGAGCCCTGGTTGGCATTGGTGGAGGTAGTTGCCACAAGGAGTCCCACTGAGGAGTACTGAATAGGGTATGGGGTACAGGCCTGACAGAACCGAGGCTTATTCTTAGGGAAAAGAAAAGTTGCACACAGGGGACCTCAAACCATTTAATCTCACTTTTACAATACAGTTCTAATTTTAAAAAGAGTATTATAATTTATAATACTAGAGACCAGGATTTTCCACTTAGCAGGGGTTAATTTAGCCATGCTGTTTGACAGAGGAAGATGAGCTGCTGCTTCTTCAAAGATTCTGTGCCAAACTGGTCCCAATTCTTTTACACAGGCCAAATTATAAAACTGCCCCAGAAGGGTAAACTTCTAGGGAGAAGCCATTAGAGCCCACAGTGTAAAGAAGGCAGGCTGCGTGGGTGAGGCCAGAACAATATCCACAGGACTCAGGTATCCTTCCCTAACTCATTTTCCACTGCAGGTAAATGCCCTTAGGGTTCTGAGTCCTGCCATTAACTATTTGGGTCCTGGAACAGGTTTAACTATGATCTTCTGGATGGAAAACTTCTGTCTAGAGAAAGCCAATACTAAGCAAGACAAATTAAACACTAAACAAAGTCCCATAGCCTTCAGCTTCTGAATTTCCCCCAAGTTTCCCCAATTCAAGACTGACTTCACTGAGGATTTTAACCAGTCACTTCACAGCTGCCAGCCCTATGCCTTAACCAACCGTGCTAACAGGCCACTTGCATTAAGGCCAGGTGGAAAGCTTTCTTAAACCTTATCTAAATGAGAATGCTGCACCCTGAAGCAGTATGGCTTTTGGAAAGCCGGGCAGAGCTGATAGCCAGCAGCTGTTTTCTTTATTTCAGCTGGGGGACCGGGACAAAAAAAACCAAAAACTGCTTGCCATTGTGATTTTAAAAGCTGGGCTGCTGTGCAGCTAAAACCATTCAGGAGACTTTTTAAACACTGCTATGTGCTGGGAGGGAAAGGCTTGCCCCGTCCTTTGCAGCGTTCTGTTCTGCCATGATGCCGGGACCATGGGTGCACTTAGGCCCCCTTTTCTTCACTGCTGTCTCTGACTGGAGAACGCAGGAGAGGCCTGCTGGGCTATGCCAGGCCTCTGTGCGGCCTGGTCCCAGTTCCCAGCTGGCATGGAGTGAAAGGTCCAGGGGGAGTGCTCGCCCACTGACCCCCTGGGCAAGCCCAGCAGCCTCGGCCCACCAGTGCACATCCAGTAACTGCAGATAGCATCTGCCTGCCCCACCTCTTGTAGACTTTTGCCCAGAGAAGCAGCCTAGAGAGAGAGAGAAAGAGAGAGGAAAAGCAGAGAGCGAGCTTGGAGGAAAAGACTGCCTTTAATTCTGGCTGGCCTGGGCTGCTTAAAGATGGGCTGGGCTGTGCCCCTGTGGCTCGGTGCTGCTCTGGTGTTCTTAAAGACACAGTACAGAATGGGGCCGGTTTTACTTACAGTTTGATGTCCAGTTTGATGTCTTCTTCTCCTGGCTGTACCCCAGTAACGTTTGCTTGCTCACCAGTAACGTTGCCGGGTTTTTAGGGTGCAGGGGAGTGCTCAGCTGGCTCCCCAGTGGGCTCCAGGCTTTTGGTCTCTCACTCTCCCAAGAGTGGGAGGGGGACCACACAGAGTAAAAGGAGAAAGAAAAAGATGAGAGAAAAAGGATTCCATGAAGGGTGTGGAAGGGGACCCAAATATGGAATCCGAAAGAGTGTGGAAGACCGGGACTTTTAACCTGGGAGGAAGTCCCACCTCCTCCAAGCCCCCTGGCCAATTAAAAGAGTTCCCTCAAACTTCCTCTGGAGTGATTGACTTTTTTATTCCTCCCACATGTGTGAAAATTAAACAGAAATCATTAACTCTCCCAGATGGAGAGGCATGGGAAGTGGGCATGGGGCTGGGAAGTTCTTGCCCTTAAAACTATGCCCCACTGTGGACCTGGTAAGAGGACACATTCCCTCAGTTCTGTAACTGTAGCAGGAGCGGCCGTGGGAAACAGATCTCTTGGACACCGAATATTGGAGGAAGAAGTTTATTTGGGTGGGAGCCAGGTGGCATATTTGCCTAATATCCAAGCTCGCCTAACAAAGGAAGGTTCCTTCTTTATATAGGCTTATACTTTAGATGATACACGTGGAAGAATCTTAGGTTTATAGCTTAACATATGAAAAGGGTCTCAGTTTACAGTCTTAGGAATTACATGTGAAAAGGGTTTCAGTTTACAGTCTTAGGAATTACATATGAAAAGGGCTTCGGAAGTTGATCTGAGATGCCTGATCTCCCTCTTCACCCCCGTCTTTGAGACCCTCACCACTTTATAATATTAGTGAGAGGTCTCACTTTCATTCTCACTTTCCAGATTTTCTGAAGAAACAGACTGATAATGCTTCATATAATACACTTGTGATGTCACTTTTTGGCTAACTACAGTAGTGATGAATCCCCTCATCATCTGAAGGAACAGGGGCAGTAGACAAGGGAGCAGTAAACAAACACTTATTATTATTATTATTATTATTATTTTTGAGACGGAGTTTGGCTCTTGTTACCCAGGCTGGAGTGCAATGGTGCGATCTCGGCTCACCGCAAACTCTGCCTCCTGGGTTCAGGCAATTCTCCTGCCTCAGCCTCCTGAGTAGCTGGGATTACAGGCACGCGCCACCATGCCCAGCTAATTTTTTGTCTTTTTAGTAGAGACGGGGTTTCACCATGTTGACCAGGTTGGTCTCGATCTCTTGACCTCGTGATCCACCCGCCTCGGCCTCCCAAAGTGCTGGGATTACAGGCTTGAGCCACCATGCCAGGACCATACTTTTTAAAAATAATGTCATTAATGTAACTTTAGTAAATGTTGCTTTTTTATTTCTTTCCATACTGTTATTCATAAAGTCTACCATTTAGGAAGACATTTTGTATAATAAGGACTTAAAGTTAGGAGAATGTGGGGTAGTGACTGCTGCTTTACTAGAATTCCACAAAAAGCTGGAACATTACTTGTTGGGAATGTCCGATGGTGAATTTACACAACAAGTAGGAGAAAGTTCATTTAATAAATTTGGCTGAGGGAGTTTTCTCCAAGGATTTAACCTTAACTAAGAAACATTCTCCACTTTACATAAATAACAGCATCCTCTACATATTCTTCAGGCTTTCCTTTTTTTTTTTTTTACATAAAAATATATCATGAATAGTGTTCATATTAGAATATAAACATCTTTTTTCTTCTTTTTTTAAGAACTCAGAATATTCATTTACTTGCATGTATCATTATTTATTTAACTGATACCTTATTGAGTATTTTTGGAATATAGCTAGCTACAGGATAAATTCTTACAAGTACTGCCACTGGTTCAGAGTCATTTACTTTGCCAACACAATCTGCAATCAATATATTTGTTGACAATCTAGGTGACTTTTAATTGCAATTCTGTAACTGTCAAAGAATGAAAAAGTGATATTCAGCTTTTGATATGTTTCATAACCTCTAGTGACTTTTTTTGGAAAATGTTTATTTCTTTAATTGTTCTTATACTTTATAGAAATTTTAGTTTTACTGAAAAACTGTACAGAAAGTATGGAGGGATCCTTGACCAACATATTCAGTTTCTACCATCATTAACCCCTTGTATTAGTACAGCATATTTCTTCCAAATGATGAAACAATACTGATACATTATTAAGTTCGTATTTTACATTAGGGTTCACTTTAGAATGTTGTAAATTTCTATAGGTCTTGCAAATGCATAATATTAAAATCCAATGTTATAATATCATATAGAATAGTCTCATTAGCCTAAAAAATGTTGTGTCAGACCTATTCATCCCTGACTTCTCCCCACTGAGTCCCAAGAAACAACTGCTCTTTTCACTACCCATTGTTTTGCCTTTTCTACAAAGTCATACAGTTAAAATTTTATAACCCAAAGCTTTTGTAGATGTCCTTTAAAAAATTTACACATTTAAGTTTTTTTTTTTTTTTTTTTTTTTTGTAAATTGATAGCTCATTTTTTAAAAACATTGATTAATGTGGTTTGGATTTGTGTCTCTGCCCAAATCTCATGTTGAATTGGAGGAGGGGCCCGGTGGGAGGTGATTGGATTATGGGGGTGGATTTCCTCCTTTCTGGTGTCAAGATATTGAGCGAGGTATGAGATCTGATGGTTTAGAAGTGTGTGGTACTTCCACCTTTGCTCTCTCTCTGTCTCTCTTTCCTGTTGCCTTGAGAAGACGTGTCTTGTTTCCCCTTTGCCTTCCACTATGATTGTTAAGTTTCCTGCAGCCTCCCAGTGATGGATGCTTCCTCTAAAGCCTGTTGAATTGTGAATCAATTAATCCTGTTTTCTTCATAATTTACCCAGTCTCAGGTAGTTCTTTATAGCATTATGAGACTGGACCAATATATTGATGACTAATACTCTGTTTTGTATGAATGTACCACAGTTCAGTTATTTGTTTACCTATTGAAAGACATCTTAAATACTTCCACTTTTTTACATTCAAATGCCAGTTTTTGTGTGGACATGTTTCCAACTAATTTAGGTAAATATCTGGGAGCATGTTTGCTTAATCATACAATAAATCTATCTTTAGCTTTGTAAGAAACTTTAACTTTGTCTTCTAACATGGCTGTACCATATTACATTACCATCAATAATAAAAGAAAATTCCTGTTGTCCTATTCTTGCCAGCATTTGGTGTTGTTTTTGTTAATTTTTAAGAGCTTTTTATATGCATAGGACATTTGCCTATGTCTGTGTCTGACTTATAAATTATTCTAATTTATATTTTGTTGTTGAACTACACTTAAGTTTTGGTGATGTAGTTTAAAAAAATTTTTTTATTTGTTCCTTTTCTTTATCTTCTATGTTTTAACATTTATCTTAGTTTCAGGGGTACATGTGGCTCTTTGTTAAATAAGTAAATTGCATACTACACAGGTTTCATGTACAGACTTATTGTCACCCAGGTAATAATCGTAGTCACTTACAGGTAGCTTTGTATCATCACATTCCTCTTCCCCTCCACCCACAAGTAGACACTCCACCCAATGTCTTTTGTTCCTTTCTTTTTTTCCATGTATACTCAAGGTTTAGCTCCCACTTAAAAAGGAGAATATGTGGTATTTGATTTTCTGTTCCATAGGTTCACTTAGGATTCAACATCACTAATTAGTAGAGAAATACAAATCAAATTACAATGAGATACCATTTCACACCAGTTAGAATGGCTATTGTTAACAAGTAAAATAATGACAGATACTGACAATGTGGTGAAGAAAAGGGAACATTTACTTATACATTACTAGTGGGATTGTAAATTAGTTCTGCCATTGTAGAAAGCACTCTGGTGATATATGAGAGAATGTAAAACAATATTACCATTCAGCCTGTTAATCATATTATTGGGTATAAACCTTTGGGTTTTATTGCTTTGGCAATAAAAATCCTTCTACCATTCAAAAAAAATTATCATTTGGGGCATTTGGATCATACTTAGTGTTATGGTTTGGTTGTATCTCTACTCAAATCTCATCTTAGTTCCCATCATCTCCAAGTGTTGTGGACAAGATCTAGTTTGAGGTAATTGAATTATGGGGGTAGTTATGTCCGAATTGTTCTTATGACAGTGAGTTCTCATGAGATTTGATAGTTTTATAAGGGGCTTTTCTCTCCCTTTGCTTGGCATTTATTGTGACTGCCATGTGAAAAAGGACATGTTTGCTTCCCCCCATGCTATAACTGTAAGTTTCCTGAGGCCTTCCTAGTCCTGCAGAACTGCTAGTCAATTAAACCTCTTTCCTTTATAAATTACTCAATCTTGGGTATGTCTTTATTAGCAACATGAGAATGGACTATTAGAGTAAAAAGATACTGCGTAAGGGGGCACTGCTGTAAAGGTAACCACAAATATGGAAGCAACTTTGGAATTTGGTAACAGGCAGAGGTTGGAACTGTTTGAAGGGCTCAGAAGAACCTAGAGACTTTGAGGCCTCAAAAAACAGGAAAATGTGGGAAAGTTTGAAACCTCCAAGAGACTCTGAACAAATTGCTGATAGTGATATGGATGATAAAGTCCAGGCTGAGGCAGTCTCAGATGGAGATGAGGAACTTGTTGGGAACTGGAGTAAAGGTCACTCTTGCTATGCAAAGGTTTGGGTGACATTTTGCCCCTACCATAGAAATCTGTGGAACTGTAAGCTTGAGAAAGATGATTTAAGTATCTGGTGGAAGAAATTTCTAAGTGGCAAAGTGTTCAAACAGAAGCAGAGCCTAAAAGCTTGAAAAATTTGTACCCTGATGATGCAGTGAAAAAGAAAAAACCTATATTCTGGGGAGAAATTAAAGTCAACTGCAGAAATTTCCATAGGTAATGAGAAGCCAAATGTTAATTGCCAAGATAATGGGGAAAATATCTCCAGAGCATGTTAGAGAACTCTGCAGCAACCCCTCCCATTGCAAGCCAGGAGACCTAAAGAGGAAGGACTAGTTTTGAGGGCTGGGCTCCAGGACCCCTGCTGTGTGTAGCCTAGGAACTTGGTGCTACAAGCCCCAGCCACTCCAGACATTTTTGTAAGAGGCCATGGTACAGCTTGGGCCATAGTTTAGAGGTGGCAAGCCCCAGTCCTTGACAACTTCCATGTGGTGTTGAGCCTGTAGGTGCACAGAAGTCAATAACTGATGTTTGGGAACCTCTCCCTAGATTTCAGATCATGTATGAAACTGCCTGGATTTCTAGGCAGAAGCTTTCTGCAGGAATGTGACCCTCATACAGAACCTCTGCTAGGGCAAAATGTGGGGTTGGAACCCCCACGTAGAGTCCCCACAAGGGCACTGCCTAGTGGAGCTATTAGAGGTTGGCTACCACCCTCTATATCCCAGAATGGAAGACCTACTAACACCTTGCTCTGTGTGCCTGAAAAAGCCACAGACACAATACCAGCCCATAAAAGTAGCCTCGAGGGGAAGTTGTACCCTGCAAAGCCACAATGGTGAAGCTGCCAAAGACCATGGGAGCCCACCTCTTGCATCTGTGTGATCTGGATGTGAGACATGGAGTGAAAAGAGGTCATTTTGGAACAATAAGGTTTGATGAGTGCCTTATTAGATTTCAGACTTGCATGGGGCCTGTAGCCCCTTTGTTTTGGCCAATTTCTCCCATTTGAATGGGTGTATTTACCCAATGCCTGTACGTTACCCTCCCCCCACATTGTTTCTAGGAAATAACTTACTTGTTTTTGACTGTACCAGCTCATAGGCAGAAGGCAGAAGACTTGCCTTGTCTAACACAGGATATTGGACGTGGACTTTTGAGTTAATGCTGAAATGAGTTAAGACTTTGGGAACTTGGGAAGGCATAATTGGGTTTTGAAATGTGAGGACATGAGATTTTAGAGGAGCCAGGGTCAGAATGATATGATTTGGCTGTGTCCCCACCCAAATCTCATTTTGAACTGTAGTTTCTATAATACCCATGTGTCGTGGGAGGGACCCAGTGGAAGATAATTGAATTATGGAGCTGGTTACCTCCATGCTCTGCTCATGAAAGTGAGTGAGTTCTCATGAGATCTGATGGTTTTATAAGGGGCTCTTCCCTTTCTTCACTCTTCACTTCTCCTTACTGCTGCCATGTAAAGAAAGATGTGTTGGCTTCCATTTCTGCTATAATTGTAAGTTTCCTGAGGTCTCCCTAGACCTGAAGAACTTTAAGTCCATTTAACCTCTTTCCTTTATAAATTACCAAGTCTCCAAAATATCTTTATTAGCAGTATGAGATTGGACTAATACACTTAGAAACGCATTTTTTCCCCTAGATAATTAAAAGAAATCCTATATGAGTAGTTCTAATATTTATAATTTCATATGTAAAATTTATATATTTCATCAATATATAAATTTCAAATTAATGTTTCTTTAGTAGGTAAGGAATAAATGCAGCAACTTCTTTTCTCCCAGATGATCATCCAGTTATCTTAAGAATACCTCTTAGAGAATACCTCTGTCTATGAATAGAAGAATATTGAAACATTTTTTTCATGTATTTTCCTCAATGACCATATAACCAGAGTACCAGCTGGTCATTCTATGTCTTCCTGGAGAAGCCAGAAGAGGAGAGTTTTGTAATAAGAAGAGATTCAAGTACAAATCCTAGCTGCATTTAGTTTTGCAATTTTGGACAAGTTATTCATTATTCTTGAAACTTGTCTTCTCCGTATTTAAGGAAAAAACAGAAAAATCAATTTTCTACAGTTTCTATTATTATTAAAATGAAATACTACAATGGCTGTTACAATACTAAATACAAAACAAGTGTTCACTAAATGGTAGCTATCATTATTAAGATTATAATCACACTAAAAAAGATAGACTTTAGAAATTAACATAGTTAAGAAAAAAATCTATTAATAAAATATGTTTATGAAAACTTACCCCAAAAATGTGGAATTATGTATTCTACAAGCCCCTTGTGCTCCACAGTCTTTGATGGACCACTTCATACATGTTATATCAGTCAGAGCCCCAAAATATATTGGAGCTAGAATACCTCCTGCAATATGAGATAAGAAGATATCAATCCAAGGAAAATGTTTCAAATGTATCTAGGTGATATTCTACATTGATACATTTTGAATTTTAAAAAGTTTAAAATTTTGGAAAATTATTCCATTGTTCTGGCATACATCCACCCAGGCAGCAAAATTATTAGGAATCTCAAAGGCTTAAATCATATGGTAATGTCATAGACATATTTGATCTACTTTTCTCTTCCTATTTTTATAGGGAAGAAAGAGCATTTTATATATATATACTCTGTTTTTCCTATAATATTAACTTAAGCCTGATTGGTAAAAGGGAAATGCTATTAATAAAACATGAAAATTATGTTGATTCATATAAATTTTTCTTAGGCAAGAAATACTGGATTACTGGGAGTCAAAAGACTTTCAGGCCCCGCTTCAAAGAGTACTCAGTTATTGGCTAGTTTTTCCTTCTTTCTGGGCTCAGAGTCCCATTTCCTTCTTCTTGGTGTTCTTAAAGCCCACAATCCAGCATTTTCTCTCTATTGATTTAATGTATTTCTTAATATCTCCTAAAGTAGCCTAGGCTGTCCAGGTTAGGGTCTCTGCTAAATTTTGTTTCTGTTAGTGGTCTTATCACAATGGTTTATATGTTTCAGTGGTCTATCTCTAAGCCAATTTTTATTTGTGGTGCATGATTTCATGGAATGTGCAGCATTTCAGGAATCCATATATTGTATATAGGAGAAGTATACATTCTGAGATTAGCTCCTAGTTTTAAGTGTAGATAAACTGGTCAAAATTTTCAGGGACATCATAGTAGAGAACTATCCTACAGATATTAGAACTGAAGCATACAAGATTTTACTTTTTTCTTGTTCTTTTTGTGATTCATATTTTTCAGATTTTATTTTGTTACAAAACATGACAGTGACTTATATATGACAGTTTACTGATTCTGTTTACTTTTAATCATTCTCAATTTTCTGAATGTGAAAAATATTCAAATCACAAGGGAATGGTGTCTGAGGCCAGTGTATCTAAAGCAAAGTGGTACTAAGAAAATGGGTTAGGAATTCACAGATTTCAGAAAATCACAACCACCTTTTAAAAATAAAAAGAAAATAGATGCCAACAATTTGTTTTCTTCACATTATGTCACTGGTTTAAATAAACTTTATGAAGTAAATGTGTTAACTAACAAACTAGAACTTAATTACTGTAGTTAGAAACTTCTGATAACCTATTTTCTAAATAACTTTTTCAGTTTAATATACTATATATTATAATAGGCCTTCCACAATTTACACATGTATTATATTTAAGATACTTGTTTGTGAATTGGAATTTTGGTACTAAGGGTAAATTTATTCCCGTAGAAGTATTTGGGCTTCGTTGTGGCATATAATAAACATATCAAAACTGGATGCTCACAATAAGGATGGCTAAATTTATTTTTTCCAATTTTATGTTGCTAAAATAATTTCTATTTTTATAGTCTCATTTCAACATATCAGAGGAAATACTAACTGCCCAGAACTATTTTCAGCCACTGTGTTCCAAGTTCCGGGAGTGAGATATCTTCATTGAATCTGAAGGTAGAGAATTGCTAAGATGACAGAGACTGGAAGATTAGGGACACAGAAAGGGCATACTGGGTAGAGAACCGATGTAACCCTGCAGCACCCCCATCTTCTCTCTCCTATTCCCTTTGATTTTTTCTTTAAACCTTTTAGGATATGTGACCTTCTCACCAAATACACTTTGTGACAACTCCATTGTAATTTGGCCATACTTTTTCCTTTGCTTGCAAGGTTCCCAGAAACTGACCACTCCCACTTTCTTTTCTTTCTGCCACGAGTGGTTACCTATTGGCCATAATGTGTTCTGCATCAATCCCTACTTGAAAGATGCTCTTTTCCTATTTCCCAGGAATAAGCTATAAGGTTTACAGTTCTTACTAAGGAGCACTCACAGGGGTTAGGCTAGACATTGTTTAACAACAGGGATCTGTGCAGTAAAAAAGGCAAATGGCCACAAGGGAGAAAGAGTAATTTTCTAAATATTTTCTACTCAACTTTGAATATTTAAAACATAGGCCTTTAAAAGATGGCAGATAGGAGGCAGGCCTAGTTTGCAGCTCCCACATGGACAGACAGAGCAGCATGTGGAGACTCACATCGTGAACTTTTGCTCCAAGAACTACCATAGCACATACTGGGAAAGCTGAGAGAATCCACAAACCCTTTAAAGAAATTGTGTCATCAACTGCAGTCTCCCTGAGATGCCAAAAAACTGAGTTGGCTTTCTTTCTCTGCAGGGAGGCTGGTGGTCAGGGGCAAGTTCTCAGCCTTGGTCACCAAATGCCTGGTAATAGACTCAGTGCTGTTGGGGGCCACAGAGGCAGTAAGACCAGCCTGTAGGACTGAATGTGAGATAGAAGCAGGGTGAGGCTCGTTACTGCTGGTCCCTCACCCTACCACTTCCTTTGAGATCTGTGTGACTCAGCAGAGATGGCCATAATTCCTTGGGAACATAACTTCATTGGCCTGGGAATCACACCACCCAAGGAGAGTATGAGCTCAGACATGCCTATCTCTGCCCCCTACCTTATGGTCTTTCTATATCTTCCTTGGTTACTGATGTCAAGAACATGATCTTTTGGTAGCTCTAGGGCCCTACCTCTGACCCTAGGGCAAGTTTGCTTCCTCCCTATAGTACTGCAGCTGATATACTCTTGAAAGCACCACCTCCTGGCTGGAGGTCAACTAACACAAAACCAGTGCATTAAGCAAAAATACAGCCAAGGTCCCTCACACAGTCCATTTCACTCTCCTGCTACTGCCACCAGAGCAAATACTGGTATCCATGGCTGAAAGACCTGAAGATGGATCACATCACAGCACTCTTTGCAGACACTCCCTAGTACCAATCCAGAGTCCAATAGCTCCACTGGGTGGCTAGACCTGGAAGAGCAAAAGCAATCACTGCAGTTCAGCTATCAGGAAGCCACACTCCTGTGGGAATGGGGAGAATGCCATATCAAGGGAGTACCCTATGGGACCAAAAAATCTCAACAGCAGCCCTTGAGCCCCAGTTCTTGCCTCTGTCAGAATCTACAAAATGAGCAGGAACGAGAAAAACAATTCTGATAATGTAACAAAACAAGACTCTTTAACACCCTCAAATAATTACACCAGCTCACCAGCAATGGATTCAAACCAAGATAAAAATCTCTGAATTGCCAAAAAAAAAAAAAAATGATTCAGAAGGTCCATTATTAAGCTAATCAATGAGGCACCAGAGAAAGGTGACGTACAACTTAAGGAAACGCAAAGCATGATACAATCATAACTTCTGGAATAAAGGACACTCTTAGAGAAATGCAAAATGCACTGAAAAAGTCTCAGCAATAGAATCAAACAAGCAGAAGAAACACCTTCAGAGCTTGAAGACAAGGCTTTCACTTTAAACCAATTCATCAAAGACAAAGAAAAAATAATTTAAAAATATAAAGCCACCAAGAAGTTTGAGACTAGTTTAAGCATCCGAACCTAAGAATAATTGGTGTTCCTAAGGAAGAAGAGAAATCTAAAAATATGTAAAGCATATTTAAGGGAATAGTCAAGGAAAATTTTCCCAGCCTTGCTAGAAATCTAGACATCCAAATATAAGAAGCTCAAAGAACACCTGGGAAATTAATTGCAAAAAAAAAAAAAAAAAATCACTTAGGCACATATTCATCAGGTTATTTAAAGTCAAGATGAAGAAAAGAATCTTAAGAACTGTGAGGCAAGAACCTTGCCATCAGATAACCTATGAAGGAAATCCTATCAGAATTCCAGCAAATTTCTCAGCATAAACTCTACAAGCTAGGAGGTATTGAATTCCTGTGTTTAGCTTCTTTAAACAGAGAGTTATCAGGCAAGAATTCTGTCTCTAGCAAAACTAAGTTTCATAAATGAAGGAAAGATACAGTCTTTTCCAGAAAAATGCTGAGAAAATTTTCCACTACCAAGCTGGCACCACGATAACTGCTGAAAGAGCTTCAAATCTTGGAACAAATCCTCAAAATACACACAAAAAAATGGAACTTCATTAAAGTTTAACTCTCACAGGACCTGTATAATAATAACACGATTAAAAAACCCAAGACACTCTGGCAACTAGCATGATGAATAGAATAGTACTTCACATCTCAATACTAATGTTGAATGTAACTCACCTAAATGCCCCACTTAAAAGATACAGAATGGAAGAATGGATAAGAATTCATCAACCAAGTTTCTTCTGTCTTCAGGAGATTAGCCTAACATATAAAGACTCATATAAACTTAAAGTAAAGGAGTGGAAATAGGTATTCCACATAAATGGAACACTAAAAATGAGCAAGAGTAGCTATGCTTATATTAGACAAAACAGACTTTATTGCAACATCAGTTAAAAAAGACAAAGGGGTACATTATATAACGATAAAAGCACTGGTCCTACAGGAACATATCACAATCTTAAATATATATGCACCTAATACCAAAGCTTCCACATTTATATTAAAAAAATTACTGCTAGACTTAAGGAACGAGATACACAGCAACTCAAAAATAGTGGGGAACTTTAATAATCCACTGACAGTATTAGACATGTCATCAAGACAGAAAGTCAGCAAAGAAACAACAGGCCTAAACTATGTCCTAGAACAAGTGAGCTTAACAGATACTTACAAAACATTCTACCCAACAACTACAGAATATACATTATAATCATCAGCACATGGAACATTGTTCAAGGTAGATTCTATGACAGGCCACAAAACATGTTTCAGTGAATTTAAGAAACTCGAAATTATATCAAGTATTCTCTAAGACCACAGTGAAAGAAAATTGAAAATTAACCCAGAAAAGAACATCAAAAACCATGCAAATACGTGGAAATTATATAACCATCTCCTGAATGATCATTGGGTTAAAAAATAAATGAAAATGAAAATTAAAGAAAGTTTCAAACTGAACCAAAATAGTGACAAAACTTGTCAAAACTTCTGGGACACAGCAAAAGTGGTGCTAAAAAGAAAGTTCATAGCTTTAAATGCCTACATCAAAAAGACTCAAAGAGCACAAATAGACAACATAAGGTCATATCTCATGGAATCAGAGAAACAAGGACAATCCAAATACAAAGCCAGGTGAGGAAGAGAAATAACAAAGATTAGAGCAGAACTAAGTGAAATTGAAACAACAATAACAACAAAATGCAAAATATAAATGGAACAGAAAGCTGATTCTTTGAAAAGATAAGTAAAATTGATAGACCATTAGTAAGCTTAACCAAGAAAAGAAGAGAGAAGATCCAAATAAGCTCAATTAGAAACTAAATGGGAGATATTACTACTGATACCACAAAAATACAAATGATTATTTGTCTACTATGAACACCTTTATGTGCATAAACTAGAAAATCTAACAGTGATGAATAAATTCAATACAAGATCACCCAGATACATAAAGCAAGTTCTTAATGACCTACAAAGAGACTTACGCTCCCACAAAATAATAGTGGGAGACTTTGACACCCTACTGTCAATATTAGACAGATCAACAAAACAGAAAATTAACAAGGATACCCAGCACTTAAATTCATTGAACTCATATCTGAACCAAACGGACCTAATAAACATCTACAGAACTCTCCACCCCAAAACCATAGAATTTACATTCTTCTCAGCACCACATTATACTTATTCTAAAATTAATCACATAATTGGAAGTAAATCACTCCTCAGCTAATGGAAAAGACGGAAATCATAACAAACATTCTCTCAGACCATAGTGCAATCAAATTAGAACTCAGGATTAAGAAACCCACTCAAAACTGCACAACTACGTGGAAACTAAACAATCTGTTCCTGAATGACTATTGGATAAATAGTGAAATGAAGGCAGAAATAAAAATGTTCTTTGAAACCAATGAGAATGAAGACACAACATACCGGAATCTCTGGGACACATTTAAAGTAGTGTCTAGAGTAAAATTTATAGCACTAAATGCCCACATGAGAAGCAAGTAAAGATTAAAAAGAACCCTACACTCTAACATCAAGATAAAAAGAACTAGAGGAGCAAGATCAAACAAATTCAAAAGTTAGCAGAAGGCAAAAAATAGTAACTAAGATCAAAGCAGAACTGAAGGAGAGACACAAAAACCCCTTCAAAAAATCAATAAATATAGGAGCTGGTTTTTTGAAAAGATGAACAAAATAGAGACTGTTAGCCAGACTAATAAAAAAGAAAAAAGAGAAGATTCAAATGGATGTAATAAAAAATGATTAAGGGGATATCACCACTGATTCCACAGAAATACGGACTACCATCAGAGATTACTACAAACAGCTCTATGCACATAAACCAGTAAATCAAGAAGAAATGGATAAATTCCTGGACACTTACACACTCCCAAGACTAAACCAGGAAGAAGATGAATTCCTAAAGAGACCAATAACAAGGTCTGAAGTTAAGGCAGCAATTAATAGCCTACCAACCCAAAAAAGTCTTGGGCCAGACAGGTTTGCAGCTGAATTCTACCAGAGGTACAAAGAGGACCTGGTATCATTCCTACTGAAACAATTCCAAACAATACTAAAAGAGGGAATCCTTCCTAACTCATTTTACGAGACCAACATCGTTCTGATACCAAAACCTGGCAGAGATATAACGAATAAATAAAATTTCAGGCCAATATCCATGATTAAATATTGATGCAAATATCTTCAATAAAATACTGGCAAACTGAATCCAACAGCACATCAAAAAGCTAATCCATCATGAATAAGTCAGCTTCATCCCAGGGATGCAAGGCTGGTTCAACATCTGCAAAACTTTAAATATAATCCATCACATAAACAGAACCAAAGACAAAAAGCACATGATTATCTCGATAGATGCAGAGAAAGCCTTTGACAAAATCCAACAGTCCTTTATGGTAAAAACTCTCAGTAAACTAGGTTGTGATGGATTATCTCAAAATAATAAGAGCTATTTATGACAAACTCACAGTCAGTATCATACTGAATGAGCAAAAACTGGAAGCATTTCCTTTGAAAACTGGCACAAGACAAGGATACCCTTTCTCACCACTCCTATTCAACATAGTATTAGCAGTATTAGCTACAGCCATCAGGCAAGAGAAAGAAATAAGGTGTATTAGAATATGAAGAGAGGACAGCAAATTGTTCCTGCTTTCAGATGGCATGATTATATATCTTCTTAAGCTGATAAGCAACTTCAGCAAAGTCTCAGGATACAAAATCAATGTGCAAAAATCACAAGCATTTCTATACACGAATAACAGACAAACAGACAGCCAAATCATGAGCGAATGCCCATTCACAATTGCTACTTAGAGAATAAAATACCTAGGAATACAACTAACAAGGGATGTGAAGAACCTCTTCGAGGAGAACTACAAACCACTGCTCAAGGAAATAAAAGAGGACACAAACAGATGGAAAAACATTCCATGCTCATGGTTAGGAAGAATCAACATCGTGAAATTTATAGATTCAATGCTATCCCCATCAAGCTACCAATGACTTTTTTCACAGAATTGGAAAAAAAAAACACCTTAAACTTCATATAGAACCAAAAGAGAGCCTGCATAGCCAAGACAATCCTAAGCCACACACACACACACACACACACACACACACACACACACACACACACACACAAAAGCTGGAGGCATCACACTACCCGACTTCAAACTATATTACAAGGCTACTGTAATCAAAACACCATGGTACTGATAGCAAAACAGAAATATAGACCAATGGAATAGAACAGAGGCCTTGGAAAGAATGTCACACAACTACAACCATCTGATCTTTGACAAACCTGACAAAAAAAAAAGCAATGGGGAAAGGATTTCCTACTTAATAAACGGTGTTGTAAAAAACTGGCAAGCTATATGCAGAAAGCTGAAACTGGATCCCTTCCTTACACTTTATACAAAAATTCATGCTAGATGGATTAAAGATTTAAACATGAGGCCTAACACCATAAAAACTAGAAGAAAACCTAGGCAATACCATTCAGGACACAGGCATGGGCAAGGACTTCATAACTAAAACACCAAAAACAATGGCAACAAATGCGAAAATAGACAAATGGGATCTAATTAAACTTAAGAGCTTCTACACAGCAGAAGAATTTATCAATAGAGTAAATTGGCAACCAACAGAATGGGGAAAAATGTTTGCAATCTATCCATCTGACAAAGGGCTAACGTCCAGAATCTACAGAGAACTTAAAAAAATTTATAAGAAAAAAACAAACAACCCCATCAAAAGGTGGGCAAAGCATATGAACAGACAGTTTTCAAAAGAAGACATTTATGCAGCCAACAAACATATGAACAAAAGCTCATCATCACTGGTTATTAGATAAATACAAATGAAAACCCCTGAGATACCACCTCACACCAGTTAGAATGGTGATCATTAAAAAATCTGGAGACATCAGATGCTGGAGAGGATGTGAAGAAATAGAAACGCTTTTACACTGTTGGTGGGAGTGTAAACTAATTCAACAATTGTGGAAGACAGTGTGGTGATTTCTCAAGGATCTAGACATAGAAATA
Organism: Saimiri boliviensis; assembly: GCF_048565385.1. Classification (NCBI taxonomy): domain Eukaryota; kingdom Metazoa; phylum Chordata; class Mammalia; order Primates; family Cebidae; genus Saimiri; species Saimiri boliviensis. Next base: position 109,623,853 of record NC_133455.1, read on the forward strand.
CAATTTGACCCAGCAATCCCATTGCTGGGTACATACCCAAAGGATTATAAATCATTCTATTATCAAGACACATGCACATGTTTACAGCACTTTCCACAATAGCAAAGACTTGGAACCAACCCAAATGCCCATCAATGATAGACTGGATAAAGAACATGTGGCACATATACACCATGGAATACTATGCAGCCATAAAAAAGGACGAGTTTATGTCCTTTTTCAGGGACATAGATGAAACTGGAAACCATCATTCTCAGCAAATTGACACAAGAACAGAAAACCAAATGCCGCATGTTCTCACTCATAAGTGCATGTTGAACAATGAGAACACACGGACACAGGGAAGGGAACATTACCCAATTGGGCCTGGGGGGTGTGGGGCTAAGGGAGCAATCGCAGGGGGTGGGAGGATTGGAAAGGGATAGCATTAGGAGAAATACCTCATGTAGATGATGGGGTGATGGATGCAGCAAACCACCACCATGGCACATGTATACCTATGTAACAAACCTGCACGATCTGCATATGTACCCCAGAACTTAAAGTATAATAAATAAATTTTTAAAAAACAAAAATAAATAAATAAAACCTAGAAGGCAGCAATCTGTGGGGAAAAAAAACCCTCCTAGATTAAACCAGGAAGAAATAGAAACTCTGAACAGACCAACAAAAAGCAGTAAGATTGAAATGGTAATCTAAAAACTACCAACAAAAAGAGTTCAGAACCAGACAGATTCACAGCTGAATTCTATCAGGAATTCAAAGAAGAATTGTTACCAATCCTATTGACAGTATCCCACAGGATAGAGAAAGAAGGAATCCTCCCTAAATTTTCTAAAATGCCAGTATCAGTCTAATACCAAAACCAGGAAAGGACATTAAAAAAAAAAAAAGAAAACTTTTTGGAAAGGCCTAGCCACAGACCAATATCCCTGATGAACATAGAAGCAAAAATCTTTAACAAAATACCAGCTAACAGAATCTAACAGAAGATCAGAAAGATAATGCACCATGATAAAGTGGGTTTCATACCAGAGATGTAGGGATAATTTAACATCTCTACCAGTCGATAAATACACCACAAAAACAGAATGAAAAACAAAAATCCCATGATCATCTCAACAGATGCAGAAAAGGCATTTGACAAAATCAGGCATCACTTTATGATTAAAACTGTCAGTAAAATTGGCATAGAAGAGACACACCTTAAAGTAACAAAAGCCATCTATGGCAAACCCATAACTAACATTTTACTGAATGAGGAAAAGTCGAAAGCATTCCCCCTGAAATTGGAACAAGATAAGGATGCCGACTTTGGAACAAAACATAGTACTGGTAGTCCTAGCCAGAGAAATCAGACAAGAGAAAAAAAAATCAAGGGCATCAAACTGATAAAAAGGAAGTCAAACTATCACTGTTTAGAGATGATGTGATTGTAAACATAGAAAGCCCTAAGGGACTCATCCAAAAAGCTCTGTATACAATTGAATGGATTCGGCAAAGTTTCAAGATACAAAATCAATGTATACAAATCAGAAGCTCTGCTATAATCAAAAATGACTAAGCTGAGAATCAAAGCAAGAACTCAACCCCTTTTAAAATAGCTGTCAAACAACAAAATAATTCTTAGGAATATACCTAACAAAGGAGTTGAAAGACATCTACAAGGTAAACTACAAAACACTGCTGGAAGAATCATAGATGACGAAAAGAAGTGGAAACACATTCCATGCTCACGGATGAGTAGAATCAATATTGTGAAAATGACCATACTGCCAAAAGCAACCTACAAATTCAATGCAACTCCTATCAAAATACCACTATCATTCTTCACAGAACTAGAAAAAACAATCTTAAAATTCACATGAAACCACATAAGAGCCTTCATAGCCAAAGCAAGACTAAGCAAAACAAACAAATCTGGAGACATCACCTTACCTGATTTCAAACTATACTATAAGGCCATAGTCACCAAAACAGCATGGTACTGGTATAAAAATAAGTACATAGACCAATAGAACAAAATAGAGAACCCAAAGCCAAATACTTAAGCCAACTGATATTTGACAAACCAAACAAAAATATAAAATGGGAAAAGAATACCCTAATCAACAAATGGTGCTGGGATAATTGCCAGGTCACATGTAGAAGAATGAAACTGGATTCTAATCTCTCACCTAATATGAAAATCAACTCAAGATGGATCAAAGACTTAAATACAAGACATGAAACCATAAAAATTCTAGAAGATAACATTGGAAAAGCTATTCTAGATATTGGCTTTGGCATAGACTTCATGAACAAGAACCCGAAAGTAAATACAACAAAAACAAAGATAATAGATGTGACTGAATTAAACTTAAACATTTTGGCATAGTAAAAGAAATATCAGCAGAGTTAATAGACAATCCACAGAGCAGCAGAAAATCCTCACAATCTGTACACCTGACAAAATACTAATATACTGAATCTACAAAGAACTCAAACAAATCAGCAAGACAAAAAACAAATAATCCCATTAAAAAGTGGGCTAATGACATGCATAGGCAATTCTCAAAAGAAGAAATAGAAATGGCCAACAAGCATATGGAAAAATGCTCAAAATCACTAATTATCAGGAAAATGCAAATCAAAACCACAATGTGATATCACCTCACTCCTCCAAGAATGGTCATAATAAAAAAAAATTTAAAAATAATAGGTATTGATTTGAATGTGGTGAAAAGGGAACACTTTTATGCTGTTTGACGGAATGTACACTAGTACAACCACTATGGAAAACAGTGTGGAGTTATCTTAAATAATTAAAAGTGGATCTACCGTTTGATCCAGCAGTCCCATTCTAGGTATCTAGCCAGAGAAAAAGTGTATACAAAAAATGTACTTGCACATGCCTGTTTATAGTAGCACAATTTGCAATTACAAAAATATGGAACCAGCCCAAATGCCCATCAATCAATGAGTGGCTAAAGGAAATATGGTATATGTATATCATATATCAGCCATAAAATGAATGAAATAATGGCATTCACAGTAACCTGGATGGAATTGGAGACTACTATGCTAAGTGAAGTAACTCAGGAATGAAAAAACCAAACATCAAATGTTCACACTCATAATTGGGAAAAAGAGTTATGAGGATTCAAAGGAATAAGAATGATACAATAGACTTAGGAGACTAAGGGGAAAGGATGGGAGGTTGGTGATGGATAAAAGACTACACATTGAGTATGGTGCACACTGCTTGGTTGATGGGTGCATCAAAATCTCAGAAATCACTATTGAGCATTTATTCATGAAACAAACATCACTTATTTCCCAAAATCCTACGGAAATAACAAAAAATAAATTTAAAATATTTGTTAATGGCCTTTGGCCTCTGGAGTTTACAATCCTACTTTTTGCCAACATAAACCACAATTTTCTGATATTCCTTTTATTCAGAATGCACTCTAAATCTAAGATTCCCAGTTGTAGAGTCTGAATTCTCATTCCCTTTTGCATTAACTCCTGACAATAGTTAGCTGCTCAGCCTTACAGGACCAGGCAGTGGGAAGTGGCACAGTTAATGTCAGCTTCTGTTGTTTTATACAACCTAAGCCTGACAAGATTCCTAAGGCTCCTAAGATACTTTAGGTCAGTGCTAAATAATGCCTCCATTTAGAAGGAAGGTACTCCACTCTGCCTATACCTGGAAGAAACATTGTTATTTTTCTGAAAGAAGGAAAATTTTAGATACTACCTATCTTTCTGTTAGAAAGAGTATGATATAAATATGATGATTCTTTGCTCTTAATAGATTGATTTTCACAAAAATTAACAATCAAATTCTCTTCTAAGTCACTCAATTGTCCTATTATTTGCATTTATCAAAAAAGGCAATGATTCTTATCATTTTATATATTCTTATAGTTAAAAATTAATTACATTTTCTTTAAGCCTTAACATAAATATTAAATGTTAAGTTTGTAATCTGTATATTTATCATACCTCGTGATCGCATAATCAATGAATGGAAGCCAATTGCAAGTGCTTTCAATTCAGGTTGAACAATCCTGCAATATAATTAAGGCAAAAAAAATACACATCATTAAAATATCAAACTGAGTTAATATCAAAACATTTATCAGTATCATTTTTCTTTATGGTAGAATGAGAACACAGGTGAATGGCTCACATTAAATAAAATTATATTTTCAATTGTTTTAAAAGGCAAAAATGTGGTTGGCAACATTACTATTATTTCCTTATTTATTTTATGCTTTATGATTTCAGGACAGTTTAACAAATATTTTTATTTTTGATCCTTATGAAAATTCTATTAAAAAGTGGTGAACACATTTGTTATGCTTATGAAGAAATGATTTTGTGTGGACTATTTAGATAAGGTAACTCATATGAAAATATTATAGACCTTTATCCAAAAGTAATTCTTAGTGGTCCTCTTTTTGCCATGTTATTTCTGTCATCAATGTTAACAGAGTAGTTTACTAATATGATTCATAAATTATATAATACAACCAGAAGGATCAAAAAACTTCTCTGTATTTTAGTGTCTTGTATATTTAACTATCATATTAAAGATAAAGAGTATACTTGTATCCTCACATAGAAATTAACTCACTCTTGCATTTCCCCAATCCATTTCTCTGTGTTTAATAAACTGATGGTACTACCATCCCTGTGGTAACTTAGTACATACCAGGTGAAATGAAATTATCTTGCATTAGTGGAGGTGGTGAATTGATATAAGTGGGGGTGAGTGTGACTCAAAAAGCCCAGTTATACTGAAATAATAAATTAACTGATGTAAAAGGTGTTTTTTCTTGACCTCTTGGATAGTTATTTTTTCAGAGAGCTAAGTAGCTGTCATCAATCAACAAATGTTCACTAAGCACCTAATAAGAGATACTATGCTAGTTAATGGTCTTGGGAGTAAATAAACAAATTATGCTTCTTCTCATCGAAGTGACTTGGAGGAGTATATCTCTTAATCTTTCTCAGCCTCAGTTTCCTTGTTTGCTAAATAAGGATAATGCTTATCTCATGTTATAAGAATTCAATAAAATGAGCTAGCATTCTAAACTTCAATTTTATTTACACATAATTGCCACTTTTTCTTACAAAACAGTTATCATTTATTGAGATTCTGAAAATAATTCAACAGAATATATAAAATTTTAAAAGTCAAAAATTAAATGAAACATAATATAGTAACAGTTAAATATAAGAGAGTTATATATTAGGAGAGACAATAAATGGAAAGTGTGTTTTGGCTCTGCTTTCACCAAATACAGAAGCACTTTGTTAGCCTAGTTGAGAGCACAACACCGTACTGAAGACAATGAATCCATGTCTGCTATTTAAGGAGGAAGTTTTTTTTTATAAAGAGATGGTCATGAGAAAATCAGCAGGAAGGAGAGATTAACTTTTCTATTGAGATATTACTCTCAAATATCAGATTGCACTTTGTATACTAAACACAAGGCAAACTGACATGTGTTATTAACTTGTATTTTCGCCCAGGGAAAGGGTAAGCATGCAGGAGATTTGAGGGACTTGCAGATAGAGTGAGTATTTTTCTAAGAGTGGGCCTGAAATCTTCAATTCGGTGGAAATGATGAATGTGTGTAATATAATAATATACATATACAAGAAAAATCACACACACTCACTCATTCACATGAGTGCACATTCACATTATTCCCTTCATGCTCACTTGCTAGAGATTGTTTTATTACTGATTCAATTTCATTACTCATTATTTGTTTGCTCAGTGTTTCTATTTCTTTTGGTTCAAATTCTGGAGGTTGTATGTTTCCAGGAATTTATCAATTTTCTCTAGGTTTTCTATTTTGTATATGTAGAGTTGTACATAGTAGTCTCTGATGATGATACTCACATGTTCACTTGCATGCACACACCCATGCACTATTATCATGTAAGATACATATGACTGTAGTGTGACTCCTGCTTCATATATGATATTGAGCAGCTCTGGATTTTCATGGACATCTTCCGGGATGAATTCATTACAAAAAGCACCCCAAGAAGTTAAAGTTAAATGTGTTATTTCATTTGAGTCAAGAACAACACAGACCCAAAACTAGCAGATTAAAGTAATAACAAAGAACAAAAGTAAATGAAATGTGGGCAAGAAATTTACAAAGGATCAGTGAAATAAAAAGTTGGTTATTTGAAAACATAAAGAAGATTGTTAGATGCTAGTAGATTAATCATAAAAAAGAAGAAGATTCAAATAAGCACAATCAGAAATGATAAAGGGAACATTAAAACTATTACTCAATTCTCTGGTTCTTTTAGTTGTGATGTTAGGGTGTCAATTTGAGATTTCTCTAGCTTTTTGATGTGGGCATTTAGTGTTATAAATTTACCTTTAAGTTTATAAATTTACTGATTCAGCTGCATCCAAGAGATTCTGGTACGTTGTCTCTGTTTGCATTGCTTTCTAAGAACTTCTCGATTTTTGCTTTAATTTAATTATGTATCTAGGAGTCATTCAGGAGCAGATTGTTTTATTTCCATGTAGTTGTATGGTTTTGAGTGAGTTTCTTAATCTTGAGTTCTAAATTCGATTGCACAGTGGTCTGAGAGGCTGCTATGATTTTAGTGTTTTTGCATTTATTGAGGAGTATTCCAATTATAATATTGATTTTAGAATAAGTGTCATGTGATGCTGAAAAGAATGTATATTCTGTTATTTTTGGGGTGAAGAGTTCTGTAGATATCCATCATGTCCACTTGATCCAAAGCTGAGTTCAAGTCCTGAATATCCTTGTTAATTTTCTGTCTCAAAGACCTGTCTAATATTGATAGTGGGTTGTTAAAGTCTTAATTATTGCATGAAAGTTTAAGTCTCTTTGTAGGTCTCTAATAACTTTTTTTTTTATGAATATAAGTGCTCCTGTATTGGGTGTAGATATAATTACAATAGTTATCTCTTCTTGTTGAAATGATCACTTTCCCATTATGTAATGCCTTTTTTTTTTTTTTTTTTGTCTTTTTGACTTTTGTTGATTTAAAGTCTGTTTTGTCAGAAACTAGGATTGCAACTCCTGCTGTTTTCTGCTCTTCATTTGCTTCATAAATTTTCCTCTATTTCTTTATTTTGGGCTTATTTGTGTATTTGCATGTGAGATGTATCTCTTGAATACAGCACACCAATGGGGCTTTACTCTTCATTCAGTTTGCCATTCTGTCTTTTAGTTGGGGTATTTAGCCCATTTACATTTAAGGTTAATATCATTATGTGTAAATTTAATCCTGTCATCATGATGGTAGCTGATTATTTTGCAGACTTATTGATGTAGTTTCCTCATAGTGTCTTTGGTCTTTGTACTTCAGTGTTTTTTTGCAGTGGCTGGTAATGGTTTTTTCTTTCCATGTTTAGTGCTTTTTTTAGGAGCTCTTGCAAGGCAGGCCTAGTGATAAAAAATTCCCTTAGCATTTGCTAATGTGTGAAAAGGATTTTATTTATCCTTCCTTTATGAAGTTTAGTTTGGCTGGATATGGAATTTGGGTTTGAAAATTCTTTTACTTAAGAATGTTGAATATTGGCCCCCAATTTTTTCTGGCTTGTGGTGTTTCTGCTGGAAGGTCTGCTGTTAGTCTGATGAGCTTCCCTTTGTAGGTCACCTGACCTTTCTCTGTGACTGCCCTTATCATTATTTTTTTTTCTTCATTTTGATATTGGACAACCTGACAATTATGTGTTTTTGGATTGATCTTCTCATACTTGAGTTCTGTGTCTTTGGTTTGATCTTCTCATACTAGGGTTCTCTGTATTTCCTGAATTTGAATTTTTCCTGTATTTCTCTGTATTTCCTGTCCTGTTAGATTGGGGAAGTTCTCCTGGTTGATACCCTGAAGTATGTTTTCAAACTTGGTTCTGTTCTCTCCATCTCTTTTAGGTACCCCAATTAGTCATAGATTTGGTATTTTTACTTAATCCTACATTTTTTGGAGGTTTTGTTTATTCCTTTTTTTTTTTTAAATTTCTAATACTGTTTGCCTGTCTTATTTCAGCAAGATAGTCTTCAAGCTCTGAAACTCTTTACTCTTCTTGGTCTATTCAGTTTTTGATACTTGTGTATGCTTGACAAAGTTATCATGTTGTGTTTTTCAGCTACATCAGGTCATTTATGTTTCACTCTGAACTGGTTATTTTGGATAATAGCTCCTGTAATGCTTTGTTTTGGTTTTTACCTTCTTTGCATTGGGTTATAACATGCTTCTTTAGCTCAGCAAAGTTTGTTATTACCCACTTTCTGACACCTACTTTTGTCAATTTATCCATCTCTGCCTCCACTCAGCTCTGTGCCCTTATTGGAGAGGTTTTGCAATCATTTGAAGAAGAGACACTCTGGCTTTTTGAGTTTTCGGCTTTTTTTTTTTTTTTTTTTTTTTTTTTTTTTTTTTTTTAACTGTTGTTGTTGCTATTGATTCTCTTTCTTTTTCGTAAGTTTACATAGCTTTGAACTTTGAGGCTATTGACTTTAGATGAGGCTTTTGTGGGAACTTTTTTGTCGATGCTGTTGTTGCTGCTTTCTGTTAGTTTTTCTTCTAATAGTCAGGCTTCTCTTCTGTAAGGCTGCTGTGATTTGCTGGGGATTGATTGCAGATGCCATTTACCTGGGTCCCTCCTGCACTTGAAGATGTCAACTGAGGAGGCTGCAGAAAAGCAAGGATGGCTGCCTGCTCCTTTCTCTGAAATCATTGGCCCTGAGAGACACCAACCTGATCCCAGCAGGAACACTCCTGTAGAAGTTGTCTGGCAACTCCTGTTGTGGGGTCTCACCAGTCATGGGGTACAAATTCTGGGATACACATAATGAAGCACTCTGGCTGTCCCTTGGTGGAAGGCATGTGCTGTGCTGGGATTCCACTCATCTGGGCTTTCTTTTCTAACAAAGAGCAGCCTGAGAAATCAAGCAGCAAAAGTAGATACAGAAGCTGGAAGCTTGTACAGGGGAATTCCAGCCGCTGTGCCAATAGAAAAGAGCTACCTAGGGGAAGGCATATCCAACATAGAGGCTCTCCATCTTCTTCTTTTTTTTTAACAGAAACAGAAAAATGGGTGACATGGTGCAGCTCAGGCAGAGAACACACATGTATAATTAAAAAACTAGGTTGGACACTATGAGAAATTTGCAACCTCTGCAAATGGCACACCTAGTCAAACCAGTTTTTCATGCCTTATGTAAATAAGACATTATCTTGTTACCAACTTATCTATCAAACTTCTTGCCACAGATTTGGCAACCCATTTTTCTGGGACTGCTCTCTGCAGCAGAGTTATTCTCTTTCATTTGCCTTTTAAATTTCCACTCTGAACCTAAATCTTAGTATGTCCATGCCCTTATTTTTCTTGTCCATGGGAAAACTAACTTTGAGTGTTACTCCAGACAATGAGGCTGTTTCACTGTGCAGGTTTGCACAGGAACCAATGCAGACTCATTGTAAGGGTGAGTGTAGGAGTGGACCCTAACTCTCTACTTTCATTTAAGAAGCTTCTCAACCTTAGTTAAAAAACAAGCAAACAAACAAAAACACTGGGTTCTGTCAACCATTAAAAAATGGTTAGCATGGCTGCCAGACTACAAGACTCAGGGGAAAAACTTGCCAGGGAGAACTTGGTGAATCTTCCAGTGCCCTCAGTGTGCTGAGTATGTTGGCTCTCTTTTGAACCAGTTTTCTTTCATGGAGAGCCTAGCTATCACAGGAGGCTGGAAGAGGTCCAGGGCCAACTAACAGTTCCCACCTGGGGCTGTACCCCAGTGTTACCCAAAGGCTTCTGGAAAAACCCCATCCTCCAACTGTCCACTGGGCCTCACCAACAAGCTTTCCAAGCTTTTCCTATCACAATGTTTCTTCTTTCCTTTCCATGACAACTATATCTTCTATTCCTTCTCTGTATGCAATGCTGCAGGAATTTTTACAGTTCAGGGAAATAATCCTATTAGGCCAGATCAGCAAAAGCCATAGTAACCAGGAATATAGCTCAAGGGAATTCCATGTTTGGGTTTCTCTAGGAACAGAGGGTCTTCTCCTACCTCTGCAGTGAGTATCGTTCTCTCTCACTATGTTTGGTGAAAAGCAAATGGGATTTGAAGGTTTACAACACTACTTAGTGGAATAGGAATCATCTCCATGAGGTACCTTGTTGGCCCTTTGCCAAAAAACCTCTAGTTTCTCAATTCTCCTTCCTTTTTGTACCCCTATTCTAGAAACCAGGCTTTATTCTTCTTAGGTAAATTAGAAAACTCAACAATTAAAAGAAAAATATCCTCCAAAACCAAATTGAGTCTTGATATTGTCCTATCAGAAGGAAAACCACCATTCAGGCCCCATATTCTTTAAAGGTACCCATTCTGCCTTCAATTATCATGTTATTTAAACAAGGGGATTTTATGTCCCAAAGTTAACCAGAACCACTGCCTTAGAATAAATACTTTAGTCTGGGCCATAATAGCAAAATGTAGAGCTCAACCCAGAACAATCCCTTTATTAAGTGGCTTTGCCAAAGTACAACTGTTACATAGTCTTTCCCAACATCTATCTATTGGACAGCCACACAGATCACACAAGATTAAAAAGTCACAAATTTACCTGGGGACTTGGCTTCATTATTTATATTCCACATAATATAGCAGAATTGCTGTCTTCCAGGAAAAGTCTTTGGCTAAGAGACATCTGGATTTTTAAATATCAGGCTTTGCTCTTAGAAGGGTCTACAATCCAGTTAAAAACTTCTGCTCATCTAAACCCAATCCCTTTCCTCCCTGAGGAAACTGGAGAACCTAAAAATGACTGTGAACAAGTAGTGGTTCAGACCTAGGGAGCCAGGGAAAATCTCAGGGAAACTCTCCTAGAAAATTCAGACTGTACACTCTTCAAGAATGGAAGTTCCTTTGTAGAGCAAGGAGTCCATAAAGCAGGATATGCAGCAGTCACTCTAAATGATGTTATTGAAAGTGTGCCCCTCTCACCAGGCACAAGCACTCAACTAGTGAACTGATAGCTATTATGAAAGCACTCGATTTAAGCAAGGGAAAGGTAATTAAGATTCACACTGACTCTGAGTATGCTTTCTTAGTCCTCTATGTTCATGCTGCCATTTAGAAGGAAAGACACTATCTTACTGCTAATGGATCTCCTATAAAATACCATCATGAATCCTCAGTTTTCCTCCCATGAGAGGTAGCAGTGATGTATTGTAAGAGACATCAGAAAGGAAGAGATGAAATAGTCAAAGGAAACAAGTTAGCTTGTTAGCCTGGAAGATAAGTAAGGGGCAAGGAAGCCTCAGGGCCTCAACACACTTAAAGCCCCTCTAAAATGGGAAGACTCCATAAGAGAAAGTAAACCTCAGCACCCCTTTGCAGAGATAGAACGGGCCATCTCTTGAGGGTACACTTTTCGGTACTCAACATGGCTACACTCAGAGGATGGCCAACTCCACTTGCCATCCTTCAGACAGTTGGAAGTTCTGAAGATTGTTCACCAAGTTCCAAACTTTTCACCTGAGAATTGATAAAACTTATCAGTGTTCCCAGAGATTGTTTTCAGGAGAGAACTTATTAAAAACAGTCAAGCAGGTTGTTAACACTTATGAACTCTGTCTTAAAAATAATATCCTTAACAGGTAACTTTTTCCGCCTCAAACCCAAAGGATGGGAAGCTACCCAGGGGAGGACTAGCAGACAGACTTCACCCACATGCCACAAACAAAGGTCATCTAATACCTCCTGGTATGGGTGGAAACTTTCAAAGCTGGGTAGAAGCATTTCCTCAACATACTGAAAAGAGCTCTGAGGTAATAAAAGAGTTAGTTAATGAAACAACTCCCTGCTTTGGTCTACCTAAGTACCTCCAAAGTGACAATGGCTCCTTTTTTGAGGCAACCATCATGCAGGGGATCTCAAAGGCACCACATATACAGTATCATCTCTATTGTGCTTGGACACACCAGTCCTCAGGAAAGGTAGGGAAGACAAATGATATTATTAAAAGGTACCTTGGAAAATTATCCCAAGAAACATACCTTCCTTGAGTCACTCCTATTCCCATGGCTTTACTGCATGTAAGAAATACCCCCTGAATCTTGGGTTTGAGCCCTTTCAAAATGCTATTTGGGTGGCCTTTCCTTACAAATGATTTTCTATCAGACCAAGAGACTAACTTTTGAATTAAACATGTAACCTCCCTAACTCACTTCCAACCCAAATTAACACAATTAGCAAAAGCCCAACACAGGAAATAGGACTACCTTTTTTAACCAAGGAGATTTGGTACTGTTAAAGGCTCTTTCCTCTCTCTTTCTCCTTCCCTAAAGCACAAGCTTGAAAGGGCCCCACACTGTTCTTCTTTCAACACTCTCAGTGATAAAAGTTATAGGCATCAACTCCTGAATACATTACACTTGAGTCAAAACCTGGAAAACTGACAGAGCAACTCCTGATGACTCAGAGGAATGTTCTGGATATCAATGTGAAGAGATAGACAATCTTAAGCTGAAATCATAAAAATTAAGTAAATGAGTGAGGGCCACTCATTCTACTCAGTCCTACCTCTACCTTACCAGATACTTTCTAGTCATTTCTACCTTTCCTCTCAAGATTTATTAGAACTTCTTTTTGATGCATATTTGCAGGGAGATTTTAATTATCCATGGGATTATATTTGTAATGTCATAGATCCTCAAAGGATAATTCTTTATCTTGGCAAGTAAAATTTTAGATGGAAATTGTTATATCGCTTTTGCAGAAATTTCTGTACTGACTCTACTGTTTGTGGTAGGACTATACACTGTGACCTCTGCAATGTGGAATTCTGGATGAAAAATTCTAATTGCTGTAATATATTCTGCCTAATTTTCACCTTTATAACAAGATTAATAATTACAGGAAAGATTTAGCCAAAATTAACATTAAAGTTGCTCTAGCCACTCAATCCAATGCCATTTATTCTAAGAAAAATGGTCCTTCTACGTTAACGCTTTTGGTAAAGTACAGTGACATCTGGTGGAGGCAAACCAGTATTACAACCTATTGAAATGGTTAACAGCTACATCATGGTTGTGGTCTGTAATACCCCAGCTAATAATGGCAACCTTAATACTCACATCCAAACTCTATATTCTAAATCTTCTTATAAAATTTAGCTCTTCTGATCTAGAGGCTATTAAATTCCAAATGGTATTACAGATAAAACCATGCATGAATACACCTGCCTAGGAACTTGCACCCATAACCTCACAACCTATTTAGTCTGTAACCCAGGAAATTGACAGCCCTATATATGTTCTGACCCTAAGCTCTTATTTTATGAAGCTGGTTTGAAATACATATCAAGTCAGAGGAAGGAGACCTTCTGACTCAATCCAAGAAGGTCCCTCCCTCCTACGGGGGACCTATTTTCTTGTATTTTGATGCTTGCCATGCCATATACTTCAAAAGCCTAAGTAGTCCAAAAGCCTCCTGTAATAGCCTAACACAGAGAGGCTTAGCAGTAACAGTCCCAAGCACCTAACAGGGCCTCCAGAGACTGGTGGTCCATACCGCACCCTATGGTCTACACATATGCAACTCCATCTATCAGGAAGGGCTGCCACACTTACCAGCAAGCCAACAAAATCCTATTGTAAAATGAAAACCTGTAACCCTTTAAATTTCACTATCTTTAGGACAGATCTACCCTTTTGGACCACAGGACACTCCGTAATACTGCAAATTGGCAGGACAGAAACAGGCCCCAGAGTTTCATTATGCGTTATCAAAAAGGCTCAGACCTGTCCAGAACAACAATTTTGAGCTTTTGAATCATTCTATGAGCATGCAGGAGAATAGGAGCTGCCTGGGCCACCCCCCTTGGCTAGAAACCTATTTGCTTAACTTGCTGAAAACATTGCTGGCAGCCTTGGCATTTCTTCATGCTACATTTGTGAAGGAACCAACATGGAAGACCATTGGCCCTGGGAGGCAAGGGAATTGATGCCCAAAGATAACCTCACTGTAACTGTCTCATCCCTCGAATCCTGTGCTTGCAAGTCGGAGCATCTGGCTCTTAAAAACCTCTATAATTGGGAGGTTTTATATTGCTTGCTGGGGAAAAGCCTTCACAAACCTGGCAGGAGAATTAATGTGCCTGGAACAATATTACAATGAGAAAGTAGGGAAAACTTTATGACGGGGCAGAAAATACAATTTTGCATCACCCCACTGAAGTTCATTCTCTCATTTCTCTTCTTTAAGCATCTCTTGGCACCAACTTGAAGCTCCAAATACCTGGCAGGTCCCTGCTGAACTTTATTGTATCTGTGGACCACGGGCATTTAGGCAGTTACCAGACAAATGGACAGGGGCTCATGTACTAGGAACAATTAAGCTGTCCTTTCTAATCCCTCTAAGTCAAGGAGAGGCCTTAGGGTACACCATCTATAATGAAATTAAGAGGAGAAATAAATGGGGTGTAACCATAGGGAACTGGAAAGCCAATGAATGGTCCCCTGAAAGAATAATATTATGGCCCAGCTACCTGGGCAGAAGATAGAATGGGGGGATACCACACCTCTATAATATGCTCTACTGTATCATAAGGTTACAGGTAGTACTTGAGAACATTACTAATGACACAGCGAGAGCCTTAAATCTGCTTGCCCACCAAGCCACAAAAATGAGGAATGCTGTTTATCAAAATAGACTGGCCTAGATTACCTCCTAGCCCAAGAGGGAGGGGTATGTGGAAAATTCAATCTAACCAATTGCTGCCTAGAAATCAATGACAATGGAAAGGTCATCGAGGATACAACTGCCAAAATCCAGAAATTAGCCCATGTCCCAGTCCAGACTTGGAAAGGATGGTCTCCAGACTCCCTTTTTGGAGGCTGGTTTTTATCTCTTGGAGGATTCAAAGCCTTAGTAGGAATAGCTCTAATCATACTGGGAGCCTGCCTTAGACTCCCTTGTTTTTTCTCTCTCCTTATTAAAAACATCCAATTAGCCACGGAAGCTCTAGTAACCAAACAAACTACCACTCAACTAATGGCTTTAACCAAATATCAACCCATATGAAGAACTAATCCTCCATGAAGAATTAAATAATAGTGATGCTTTCTATTAAACCTGACTTATAAAAAGCATGAAAGGTGCATATGGAGCAGGAGATTAGAGCAGAAAGACAAAGTTTCTTTCTTTCCTTTGGTATAAGCAAACTTCCCTGAGCCCTTACCTCTTACTCTGTTCTGCTAATTTTATGAGTTTATGGATTCTTGTTCTCTGTAACTGATAATTATGAGTTTCTGTTTCTCATCTAAGCAGCACAGCAAAGGTCATGAGACATGCCTACGCAGGCCTGGACTCCCACCATCTAGATGCCACAATGGAGGACACAAGATAAGCTTGTGCAAGGTTCCTTGAGCAACCTAGGTAATGGCCATCTGGGCTGCACAGCAAAAGATACATGTAAGCTTGAGTTATGTGCCTATCATTGCTTGATAAACTGCCTTTGTTCTGCACCTGTAAAGTCTGTTTTAGTGCCACTGCCTTTCATGTATAAAATTCAAGCCCTGCCATGGTTCAGTGCTTGAATGCCATGTTAATCTGCTGAGCCATTGTACCTAAATAAAATCATCCTCTTCCACCCACTGGTCTCTCCAGCCTCCTGATTCCCACAACACATACATATTTATGATTGTGACATGTTCCTTTTGGACTAGTCCTTTTATCATTATATAATGTCCCTCTTTGTCTTTTTAAGTTGCTGTTAGAGTTTGTTTCTTCTGGCATATGAATAGTTACTTCTGCTTGCTTTTGGTGTCCATTTGCATGGAATATCTTTTTCCATCCCTTTTCCTTAAGTTTATGTGAGTTCTTATGTGTTAGGTGAGTCCCTTGAAGACAGCAGATATTTGGTTCATCAATTCATATCCATTCTCCTGTTCTGTAACTTTTAAGTGGAGCACTTACGTATTTACACTCAGTATTAAGATGTGAGGTACTATTGCCAAAATACCTTTGCTTTTTTTTCCCACTGTGTTACTGTTTTAAAGTTCCTGTGAGATTTAGGCTTTAAGGAGATTCTATTTGGTTGTTTCTTGAGGATTTGTTTCAAGATTTAGAGCTCCATTTAGCAGTTCTTGTAGAGCTGGCTTGGTAGTGGCAAATTCTCTCAGTATTTATCTGAAAAAGGCTGTATCTTTCCTTAGTTTATAAAGCTTGGTTTTGCTGGATACTGGATACAAAATTCTTGGCTGAGAATCCTTTTAAGGGAACTAAAGATAGGATCCCAATCCCTTCTAGCTTGCAGAGTTTCTGCTGATAAATCTGCAGTTGATCTGAAAGCTCTTCCTTTACAGGTTATCTGATGCTTTTGCCTCACAGCTCTTAAGACTCTTTTCTTCTTCTTGACTTTAAATAAACTGATGACCAAGTGCCTAGGTGATGACATTTTTGCAAAAAATTTCCCAGGTGTTTGAGTTTCTTATATTTGGATGTCTAGGTCTCTAGCAAGACTGACAAAACATTTCTTGATTATTCCCTTGAGTAAGTTTTTTAAACTTTTAGATTTTTCTAGCTCCTCAGGAACTCAAATTATTTTTAGGTTCTGTCACATAACATAATCCCAATCTTGGAGACTGTTCATTTTTTAAAATTATTTTTTCTTGCTCTTGTCAGATTAATTCAAAAGCCTTTCTTTGAGCTCTGAAGTCCTTTTTCTACATGTTTAATTCTATTTCTTAAACTTTGCAGTGCATTTTGCAATTCTCTAAATATGTCCTTCATTTTCAGAAGTTGTGATTTTTTAAAATTGATGCCATCTATTTTACTGGATTTTTTCCCATTCATATCCTGTATCATTTTTTAAAATTTCTTTATCTCAGACTTCACCATTCTCTGGAGTATCCTTGCTTTGGTTAATAGCGAACCTTCTGAATTCTTTTTCTGGCAATCCAGAGATTTCCTCTTGGTTTGGATCCATTGCTGCTGATGTAGTGTAATCTTTTGAGGGTGTTAAATAACTTCGTTTTTTCATATTACCAGAATTGTTTTTATGGGTTTGTTTTTTTTTTCTCATTGGGATAGACTATGTTAGAGGGAAGATCTGTGACTTAAGGGCTGCTGGTTAGATCCTTTTTCCCCATGGAGTGCTTCCTTGATGTAGTGCTCTCCCACTTCTCCTAGAAAGGGGTCTTCTTGAGAGACAAACAACCATGATTGTTATTTCTCATTTGGATCTAGACACTTAGAAAAGCTACTAGGCTCTGGGCTGGTATTAGGTAGGGAGTATCTGCAAAGAGTCCTGTGGTGTGATCCATCTTCAGGTCTCTCAGCCATGGATACCAGCACCTTCTCTAGCAAAGGCAGTAGGGTAGTAAAGCGAACTCTGAGGGTCCTTGGTTGTATTTTTATTAAGTGTGCTGGTTTTGTGTTGCACGGTGTCCAGCCAGGAGGTAGTGCCTTTAAGCACTAGCAAAAGTGGCAGCTTTTGTTCTGATTGTTGGACTAACATGCTGGAGTATAAAAATGACCTTGAAAGAGATACATCTCTCTCTCTAAAGCACAGGGCAGGTAGTTTGTTGCTCAGGATGATAAAATGTCTCCCTCTGGGGAAAAGATTGGGCAGATTATCTTGCAGCCTATTTAAAATATTGGAATTTCCTTGGCTGTGATCATATACTGGTTGGTATTTGCATTGTGGGATTTTCTAAACTCAGGATTTCTTGGCTGTAATTTAAACCCATTGCGTGCATAATGTTTACTTGGGTCTCCCTCTGTGTAAAGTACCTTTGAGACTTGGAGAGTAAGACAAATTACCCTGAACATGAAGCTTGTGTTGACTGCTGTGCTATGAGTGAAAACATCCTGTTTCTGATCCAGGAGCCTTGTCATTTCTGTCAGAACCCATGAAACTATGGCAGGCTAATCTGTTAGCTTACAGACCAGATAAAATCTAAGATTATTTTACAGTTCTTGAGAACAAACTGTGTTTGACCTTTAAATTTTGCCAAAAATAGAAGGATGGTCACTGACGTTTACACCAACTAATAAAAGTGGAGAAAATTTTTAAGGAAAATGCAATGGAAGAAAGAAGAAAATAAAAACAAAAATAAATGGAAAAAATAAGCCTAAGTGGTTTTACAATAAATTCAAACAGAGGAAAGTTGCTTCTCAAAAGACAATGGTTTTCACCTTAGATGCTTCCAAATTTCAACAGTATGCTGTTTATAAGAGACAGATCAAAAACATAATGCAAAGAAAGACTGAGGATAAAGGTTAGGAAAGATATATCAGACATATATTATATCACTTTTGTAGTTATATCAATGATGGTGAGATAAAATATAATTAAAAAGGGAAAGAATAGGGTTAAAGAGGAATATTAATTAATGATACAAAATTCTGCTGAGAATATATAATAGTTATGTATCCATGTAAATCTGTCATTGTAACTTTACATATGTAAAACAAAAATTTACAAAATTACCAGAAGAAATCTACAATGAGAGTGGGAAATTCCAACACACTTGAACTACAGATAAATGTTAAATACAAACAAAAATTAGTGAGGATGCTGAAGATTTGAACAATTAAATTGTACAAGAGTAATCTAATAGATATATAGATATCGGATAAACAGATAGATATCTCATGATATTTGTTATCCCTAAGGACCTATGTATGCCACTAAAAAGTTTAAAACAATAAAAAAAGTTGATGACATATAAACATTCTTGGCTGTCCACAATGCAATAAAGTTAGAAATCTATAATAAAACAGTGCTGAAAACCTCAAATGTTTGAAATGAAACAAATGCATTCTTAAATTATTCATGGGAAAAAGAATAAATTGTAATAAAATACTTAAATAACTAGAATGACATATCAATGAAAACACTGAATAGGTAAACTCATGAGATGATGCTAAACCAATCAATAACCAAAGGGATTTTTAGTGCTTTAAATGTGTATGTTTGAAATGTGTTTGAAAAACACACACACACACACACACACACACACACACACAAACACATGAAAATTAATGAATTTATATTTAGAAAAAGAAAGTGACTACAATAAAGTAGAACAAACTGATAAATAATTCAGTATATCAATACATATTGCTATATTTCCTATGTCAAATAAGAATAATTGGTACAGTATGTTTTTAAAATTCCAAAGGATATATTTATTTTCAAAGGCAATGTAAGCATTGCCCCTGACATCTGGTTTTCCAGAAATTAAACAGAAACATAAAGGAGTAAACAGAGCTAAATGCACAGGCTGAATGCACAGGTTCTAAGTCTACTATCCCAGTGGTTACTGGGATATTAATTTCCAAAAGAAAAATGAGACACTTATCAGGAGTGAAAAAGTTATATCCAGATTCAGTGTTTTAATCTGATTAATGAGGTAGAACATCTTGTACTAGGTTGAGTAGTGTTTTATATTGACTCAGAACTTCACAATATGAGCTTATTTGAAAACAGAGTCTTTACGAATGGAATTAGTTGTTAAAATAAGATTATGCTGGATTACAGCAGGACTTAAATCTAATCACCAGTATCTTTTATATATTATAGAAATGTTTCATAAGAACATACAATTTTAGAAATAAAAGACAGAAATTTATAGACTATATATCATAGAGGTAACAAAAAAATAATAAAAAGCAGGTAAAGTATAATAACAATAGAATAATCTAGAAAGGCAAGTAAAGAAAGAGAGGAAGCACAAATAAACACTATTAAGAATGAAAAAGGGAGTATAAGTATAGATACTTACTATATTTACATAGCAATTTCAGATACAACAATGTGAAAACATATTAAGTAGAGAATTTTTCTAGACAAATGTATCGACTTAACCCAATAAAGATTCCCCAAGGTATTTAATAATCAAACTCCCAAAACTCAAGGGTAAAGAAAGGATCCTAAAAGCAGCAAGAGAGAGAGAGAAAAAAAATCATAATGTATCAGTGATGCAGGCCTTGGTTTTTAGATGGCATTTCTAGACCTGCCCCGTGCCAGAGGAGAGCCCATTGATCTGAAGGGACAGGCCCAGAACTGGCAGTACTGACCACAAGCTGACTGAAAAACCCTTATTCCTGGAATGAACATTGGTGGTAGCCAGTCAATAGGTGCTGTGGGCCTGGGAAGGTGGTGGCCACAAGAAGAGAAAGTGGAGAGAAGAGTGGGAAGGACTTTGTCTTGTGGCTTGGGTGCCAGTTTAGCCACAGTACAATAGGATGAGAGGTAGATTTTGAAGAATTCTGATTTCGGACCTAGGATCCCTCTAAATTATTTTATTGCTGTGTATCTCTCCCTGTAAATCTATTAATGTTTTCTTTATATATTTAGATGCTCCCAAAGAGGTTGAGCATGGCAGACCGAATAAACAGGGCACCCTTGTTGCAAGTACAGTGAAGAGGCCAAGAAATATCCTGCATCACTACTAGAAAATGCAACATTTAAATATTTGATCTTGTTTTCTCCATTTCTTGCACAGTTTGCAGAGATGTGGGAGACACCTTTTGGGCACAATGAATAAACAAACAAGTATGCAAGAGAATAACATAGATTTTGCTTCTCCCAGAGAAAAGACAGATGCAATGAAGATACATCTTATCAGTGGGTTTTGCTTTCTCAAGTTAAAGTCAGTTTTTCTCAATCCCATTTCCATAGGCCAAGTTGAAAGTTAACACATACTATAATATGTTGTCTCATGATTATACGTTACAATTATTTGAATATTTCTATTTCTTCTGCAGGATCTTATTGGAAGATTGGAAGAAGATGCAATGAGTTTGTTAGTCAAAGACAATTTCAAATTATAAATTAATATTTGTAATTTCTGAAAATATACAACTTAATATGAAATATATATCATTATAGCATAAATCCAGATTTAGGCCTAAGTAATACATCTACAGTGTTTCTTTCCCTCTCTCTCTCTCTCTCTCTCTCTCTCTCTCTCTGTGTGTGTGTGTGTGTGTGTGTGTATGTGTGTGTGTTTTAAGGTATCAGGCTTTTCTCTTTATTTAGGCTATTAATCTACCTTCTTCTTTTTACCTCCACTTATATTCTAGTCACTGGTTTTATTAGCAGTTACAACTACCAAGCAATTATTTTTTATTGTATTACATACTAACCATGCCTCTCACTTTAAATTTTTATGGATCATATATCTTAATATTAACCATAAATATATAGCGATATCCTAACCATGGGTACTCCCATTTTTTATAGTTTGTTTTATTATAAATTCATAAGCTTATTTATTGTTCCACTGTAAGTAAAGAATGTTGAAATTCTCAGTGAAAATACCAAGAACTCTTCGAAATAACATCTTAACAAATCAGTACAATGTTAGTTGGCAACGGCATTGTCTTTCATGTGCAAATTACATGTTTTACTGTCTGCTCCAGCAGAAGGTACAAAACGTTCACTGTTACTTAAGAATTCTAAGTTTGCTTCATCCATTAGTTTTCTTTCATTATCCAATATCTTGGTATCTTTTTCTTGAACTGTTTTGTTGATTAAAAAAATGAATACAATGTATAAAACAAGTGCTGGGGCTCTTAAAGCTAAAGACATGCCCAAGTAGACCCTTCTGTGAAAAGAGAAAAAACAGAGCAAATTATCAGTTTAAATTGTATAAAATATCTCACATTTTTTATCTTCAGTATGCATACCTTAAAAGAAAATAAACCAAGTTACACATACAAATATTAAGAGAACAATTCTATTTATTCTTTTCACTGGGGAAATAAAATGTTTTTCTATTATTAACAAAGTTATGAAGCTACAGGAGCTAAACTCCAGGCGTCTCTAGCATTCTTTTTGGAGGAAGGAAAATATATAACTCAAGCCCCATCAAGCCATCACATTCTACCTAAGGAGTAGGAGACAGAAACGGAGAAGTATATTTGAATTTCACAATCCAGAGGTACAGGCTTACTAAAAGATTGAGGCCTTATCAAAGAACTACAGAATGCTACTTTCTCTTCAGAACCTTATACCACATTAATATCAGGGAGAAATACCCTGATAACATTAATCAAAAGAAAGAAAGTGGAGTAGCTATATTAATTTGAAACATAGCAGATTTAAAAGCAAGGAAATTTATGAAGGATTAAAACAGTCTTTACATAATAACAAAGGAATTAGTTATCCTATTATCCTTTTAAGAAACAGAACAATACTTAACATATAAGCATGTAAAAATGGAGTGTCTAAATATGTGAGGAAAAATGATAGAGCTGCAAAGAGAAATGCAGTAAGTCTTCACTTAACATTGTCAACAGGTTCTTGGAAATTAGCATTTTAAGAGAAATTATGTATTGTATAATGAAACCAATTTCACCATAGATAATTGGTATAAAAATAGTTACGCTCTGATGGCATGTAGTATATTGTTTTGCTTAAAGGCAGTTTCTAAGAACCTATGGACAATATTAAGTGGATAAGCAATGTAAATGAATCCACAATTATATTGGAGACTTCAACATGCCTCTATCAGAAATGTACAGATTCACCAGGCAAAATTCAGTAAGACGTAGTTAAACTCAATAATACTATTAATTAACAGTATAACAGATGTAACCTATTCCATCAAACAGCAACAGACTACAAAGTCTTCCCAAGCTCATACAGAATATTCACCAAGATAGACCACATTCTGTGCTATAAAAGATATCTTAAGAAATTTAAAGCCATGCATGGTGGCTCAGGCCTGTAATCCCAGCACTTTGGGAGGCCAAGGCGGGCAGATCACTTGAGGTCAAGAATTTGACACCAGCCTGATCAACATAGTGAACAACATGGTGATACCCCATCTCTACAAAAATACAAAAAAAAAAAAAAATTAGGCATGATAGTACATGCCTGTGATCCCAGTTTACTCAGGAGGCCAAGGCATGAGAATTGCTTGAACCCAGGAGGCAGAGATTGCAGTGAGCAAGATCATACCACTGTACTCCAGCCTGGGTAACAAAACAAGACTGTCTCAGAAAAAAGAAAAAAAAAAAAAAAAAGAAATTTGAAAGAATGGAACTCATGCAATATCTGTCCTCAAACCACAGTAGAATCAGACTAGAAGTTAATGACAGAAAGATAATTGGAAAATCTCAAAACCTGTGAAGATTAAGCAATATATTTCTAAGAAACATGGGTCAAAATAAAATCTCATGAGAAATTTAAAAATATTTTGAAATAAGTGAAAATAAAATTATAACATCAAATGTTATGGATGTAGCAAAAGCAGGCTTAAAAATATATGAAGAATATTTTAAATCAATCATCTTTTACCTTAGCAAACTAGAAAAAGAAGAGCAAATTAAATCCAAAGCAATCTGCCGAAAATAAATAGTAGAAGTATAGCACAGTGAAATTTAAAACAGGGCATGCAGAGAGAAAATTAACAACCAAACCAAAAGCTGTTTCTCTGAAAAAAAAAAAACAAGAAAATTGATGAGTCCCTTGCTAGGATAATCTAGATAAAAGGAGGACATAATTTGCTAATATCAGAAATCAAAGAAGGAACATCACTGTAGACCTCATTGACCTTAAAAGGATCAAAAGGGAGTACCATAACCAACAACAGGTTCCCAATTTTAGTAACCTGAATGAAATGGACCACTTCCTTGAAAGATACAATCTACCTAAATTCACACAAGAAGAAACAGATCTCAATAGGCCTATATCTGTTAGAGAAATGACTGGTAATAACTTTCTAAAACAGAAAACACCAAACCAAGATGGGTTCATGGGTGAGTTCTATAAAACACTTAAGTAGGAATTTATACCAACTCATTACAATCTCCTACAGAGAAATAGAAGCAGCAGGAATATTTCCTGTTTCATCCTATGAGGTCAGCATTATCCTAATACCCAAAGCAGACAAGCATTATAAGGAAAGAAGACTACAGAGGAATACATCTCACAAATATAGGTGCAGAAGTTCTCAAAAATAGCTAATTGACTTTGACATTGCATTAAAAAATTATGCACCACAACCAAGTGGAACGTATTTCAGGTTTACAAGACTGGTTCAACATTCAAAAATCAATTATATAATTTATTATGTAAATAATAGAGACTAAAGAATAAAAATATCACATGATCACATCAATAGATTCAAAAAATGCATTTGACAAAATCAAACACTCATTCATAAACACAAACTCATTAAACTAGGAATAGAGAAGAATTTTATCAATGTGATTAAAAACATATATAGCAAAAACTCTACATATTTTGTACTGAATGGTGAAGAACTCAAAGTTTTACTGCTAAGGTCAGGAAGAAGCCAAGAATGTCCATTTTTGCCATTGATTTTCAACACGACAGAAAATCCATGTTAAAAAAAAAAGTGAAAATGGAATGAAATGTATACAGATTAAAAGGAAGAAATAAAATTGCCTTTGCATATGTGTATGTAGAAAATCTCAAATAATAGACAAAAACAGTGCTGGAACTAATAAGCAGTTACAGCGAGGTTGCAAGATACAAGATTAATATGCAAAAGTGAAAAGTTTTCCTATTAATCGGCAATGAACAAGTGGAATTTGCAATGGCAACAAAAGCCAAAATAGACAAATAGGATTTGTCTAAACTTAGGAGCTTCTGCACAGCAAAGGAAACTGTCATTAGAGCAAACTGGCAACCAACGAAATGGAAAAAAATGTTTGCAATCTACCCATCTGACAAAGGGCTAATAGCCAGAATCTATAAAAACCTTAAATAAATCTACAAGAAAAAAAGAAACAACCCCATGAAAATGTGGGCAAAGGATACGAACAGACACTTCTCAAAAGAAGACATTTATGTAGCCAACAAACATGAAAAACAGCTCATCATCACTGGTCATTAGAGAAATGCAATCAAAACCACATTGAGATACCATCTCATGCCAGTTAGAATGGCAGTCATTAAAAAATCTGGAAACAACAGATGCTGGAGAGGATGTGAAAAAAAAAGGAATGCTTTCACATTGTTGGTGGGAGTGTAAATTAGTGGAAACATTGTCAGAGACAGTGTGGAAGACCTGAGGTCAGGGGTTTGAGACCAGCCTGGCAAACATGGCGAAACCCTGTCTCTACTAAAAAAATAAATAAAAAAAAATAAAAATTAGCTGGGCATGGTGGCAGTCACCTGCAATCCCAGCTGCTCGGGAGGCTGAGGCAAGAGAATCACTTGAACCTGGGAGTCAGAGGCTACAGCGAGCCAAGATTGTGCCACTGCACTCCAGCCTGTGTGACAAAGAGAAACTCCATTTCACAAAAAGAAAAGAAAGAAAAGAAAAGACATAAAATCTCCCATATAGGGAAAGATTTTCTATAATTATTTTAAGTTTAAGAGAATGTCTGTGAGGGTAGTGAACACTGCTTTACTAGAATTCCAGAAACAACTGGATCATTACCTATTGGGGATGCTAGATAGCAAATTCACACATTAAGTAGAAGAAAGTTCTTTTAGTAAATTTGATCCACGGAGATTTCTCCAGAGATCTAAACTAAACTAAGAAACATTCCACACTTCACATACATAACAGTATGTTCTGCTCACATTCTTCATGTAATGCTTCCTTTTTTTCACATTATATATATATATATATCAATATATTGTGAATAGGCTTCCATAATAATAAATAAACAGATTTTTTTTCTTTCTTTAAGAACTCAGAATATTCGTTTGCCGGCATGCACATTATCAATGTAACTGATCTATTCTTGATTGGTTCTTACTTTATTTTCAGTATTTCGGGAGTATAGCTATCTGTAGGATAAATTCCTAGAAGTATTGCTGCTGGATCAGTTATGTACTTTGCCAACACAGTCTTCAAGCAACATTTTTTTTTTTTCAAATACATATTTTCTGCATTTTAGATTTTGGGGAAAATAGTTTTGTAGGCAAGGCCCAGGGCCCCACTACTCTGGGCAACCTTGGGACATGGCGCCTTAGTTCCTACTGACTCCTGCTCCGGCCGTGCCTAAAAGGGGTCAAGGTACAGCTTGGAAAATGACTCCAGAGGGTGTAAGCAATAAGCCTTGGTGCCTTTCACATGGTTTGGAATTATGTATGTACAGAAGGCAAGAGTTGAGGTTTGGGAACCTATTCCTCTATTTCAGAGGATATATAAAAATGCCTGGACAACCAGCACGGCCAACATGGCAAGACCCCCATCTCTACTAAAAATACGATATTTTTAATAGATATTTTTAGTAGAGATGTTTTAGTTCACTTAGGATTCTATGTCACTATTAGAGATGTTTACATTATTATTATTATTAGATAAATACAATCCAAAACTATAGTCAGATACCATCTCACAACCATCAGAATGGCTATTGTTAATTGGTCAAAAAATAACAGATTCTGAAGAGGTAGTGGAGAAAAGGGAGCGCTTATATGCTGCTGATGGGAATGTAAATTAGTTCCGTCATTGTAGAAAGCAGTCTGACGATTTCTTAAAGAACATAAAACAGAATTACCATTTAACCCACCAATTCTATTATTGGGTATATACACAAAGCAATATAAATCCTTTCACCGTTATTTTTTCTATTATACTTTGAAGCATTTGGGTCATACAAACACATTTCTTCTTCCTTGATAATTAAAAGAAATTCTACTATAAGTAGTTCTAATACTTACAGTTTCAGAAATCAAATTTACATATTTGATCAATCTATGAATTACAAATTAATGTCTCTATAAAAATTACAATTTTGGTAGCAGCTTTTTTTTTCTTACAGATAACAAAGTTATTTCAATGTCACTTACAGAATACTTCTGCCTATGAATAGAAGACAATCAAAACATTTTTGTTGATTTTTTTCTCAATTACCATATAAACAGAGCTACAGCTGGTCATTCTGTGGCTTCCTGGAGAAGTCAAAGGAGGAGAGCTTTGTAATCAAGAGATTCTCCAAGTATAAATCCTAGCTGTATTACTTTTAGTTGTGCAATTTTGGACAAGTTACTCATTATTCTTGAATCTTGTTTTCTTCATATTTAAGGAAAAAGGAGGAATATATACATTTCCTACAGCTTCTAAGAGTTTTTTTTTTTTTTTTTTTTTTTTTTTGAGATGGAGTTTCGCTCTTGTAACCCAGGCTGGAGTGCAATGGCGCGATCTCGGCTCACCGCAACCTCCGCCTCCTGGGTTCAGGCAATTCTCCTGCCTCAGCCTCCTGAGTAGCTGGGATTACAGGTACGCGCCACCACGCCCCGCTAGTTTTTTTGGTATTTTTAGTAGAGACGGGGTTTCACTATGTTGACCAGGATGCTCTCGATCTCTCGACCTCGTGATCCACCCGCTTCGGCCTCCCAAAGTGTTGGGATTACAGGCTTGAGCCACCGCGCCCGGCCTCAGCTTCTAAGAGTATTAAAATGAGATACCAGATTGCCTGATACAATAGTGAATACAAAGTAAGTGTTCACTAAATGGTAGCTATCATTATTGATATTATGATCACATTAAAAATTCTATATGTTAGACATTAACATACACAAAGGAAAAATCCATTAATGAAATATGTTTATGACAACTTACCCAAAAAATGTGGAATTATATATTCTACAAGCCCCTCGTGCTCCACAGCTGTTGGTGGACCACTTCATGCATGTTCTGTCTATCAGAGCTCCAAAATATATTGGAGCTAGAATTCCTCCTGCAACATGAGATAAGAAGATATCAATCCAAGTGAACTGTTTTAAACGTAACTGGGTGATAGTCTACATTGATACATTTTGGATTAATACAAGTGGTTTAAAGTTTGGGAAAATTATTAAATTGCTTTGGCCTACACCCACTAGGAAACAAAATTATTAGAAATGGCAAAGATGTAAATCATATAGTAATGTAATAGATATATTTGATCTACTCTTCTCTCCCTATATAAAGAAGGAAGAAGGAGTATTACATATCTATGTACTCTACTCTTTCTGCAATACCAATTAACATAAGCCTGATCGGTAAAAAAAAAAAAAAGAAAAAAAGGAATGCTATTAGTAAGACATGAAAGTTACATTGGTTCATATGGAATTTTTCTTAGGCAAGAATGGCTGGATTACTGGGAGTCAAATTATTACTTTATAACTTGACTGGGAGTCAAAATTATAACCAAACTCTCAGTTCAACTACTATAAAGGCAGGAGAATTTAATACTATTTTAAAATAATTAAAATTAAATGCTTACAACAGGATTCCTTTCTCAGAGAAGTTCAGGCCCAACTTCAAAGAGTGCTAAGCTATTGGCCGGTTTGATTTCTTTCTGGGCTCAGAGCCCAATTTTCTCCTTCTTTGGGCCATTAGAGTCTGCAATCCAGCATTTTGTCTCCATTGATTTCATGAACTTTTAACTATCTCCTGAAGCAACCTAGGCTGCAGGTTAGGGTCTCTGTTGCTAAATTTTGTTTCTGTTAGTGGTCTGTTAGTGCACAATGGTGCATATATTTTCAGTGGTCTGTCCCTAAGTCAATTTTTATTTGTAGTGCATGATTTTGCTGAATGTGTGGCATTCCCAGGATACAAATATTGTTTATAGAAGTATAAATTCTGAGATTAACTCCTAGTTTTAAGAATAGGTAATTTGGTCAAAATTTTGAGGGACATCATAGTAGAGAGCTATCCTTCAGATGGCACAACTGAAGCATACAAGATTTTACTTTGTTCTTGCTCTGTTTTATAATTCATACGTTTTATAACCTATTTTCTAAATACCTCTTTTAGTTTAATACACTATATAGGCCTTCTACCATTTACACATATATCATATATAAGACAATTGTTTATGCATTGGAAGTTTGGTACTAAGTGTGGATATTTCCCACAGAAGTATTTTGTCTCCATTGTGCCATGTATTGGACATATCAAAATCAGAGGCTCACAATTAGAATGGCAAACTTTATTTTTTTCTGTTTTATGTTGCTGAGACAATGTCTTCTATTGTCATAGTCTCATTGCAACATGTCGGAAGGATTCCTAACTACCAGATGCTATTTTCAGCCTCTGTGTCCCAGGCTCTAGGAGCAAGCTATCTTCATTGAATCTGTAGGTAAAGAATTGCCAAGATTACAGAGGCTTGAAGATTAGGGACACAGAAAGGGAATGCTGGGAAAGAGCCAATGGAACCCTGCAGCATCTCCATCTTCTCTCTCCTATTCCTTTCTATTTCCTTTTACCTTTCAGGATCTGTGACCTTCTCACCAAATACATTTCATATACAACTTCTTCACTGTAATTTGGTCATAGAGTTATACTTTTTCCTTTGCTTGCAAGGGTCCCAGAAACTGACCCCCCACTTTCTTTTCCTTCCGCCATCAGTGGTTACCTACAGCCCATAATCCGTCCTCTGCACCAATCCCTAGATCAGGTGTCCCCAAACTTTTTACACAGGGGGCCAGTTCACTGTCCCTCAGACTGTTGGAGGGCCGCCACATACTGTGCTCCTCTCACTGACCGCCAATGAAAGAGGTGCCCCTTCCTGAAGTGGGGCGGGGGGTGGGGGGCATGGATAAATGGCCTCAGGGGGTTGCATGCGGCCCATTGGCCATAGTTTGGGGATGCCTGCTAGATGAATGATGCCCTTTTCCTACTTCCCAGGAATAAGTACATAATGTTTACAATTCTTACAAAAGAGAACTCACAGAGATTAGACTAGACATTATTTAACAACAAGCATCTGTGCAGTAAAAAAAGCAAATGGCAATAAGGGAGAAAGGGTAATTTCCTAAATCTTTTCTCATCACCTTTGCGTATTTAGAAATAGGTCTTTAGCCTCTGGAGTCTACAATCCTACCCTTCGCCACCATAAACCACAATTTTCTGAGCTTTATTTTATTGAGAACATGCTCTTAATCCAACATGTCCACTTCTAGAGGTTGAATTCTCATTCCCTTTTGCATTAACTCCTGCTTATGGTTAGCTGCCCAGCCTTACAGGACCAGGCAGTGGGAAGTGGCACAATTACTGTGAGCTTCTGTTTTAGACAACCTCAGCCTGACCAGATTCCCAGAGCTCCCAAGCTACTTTAGGCTTGTCCTAAATAATACCTTCATTTAGAAGAAAGGCCCTCCACTCTGCTTGTATCTGAAAAAAAAATTCTTATTTTTCTGAAAGAAGGAAAACTTCAGAGACTACCTATCTTTGGGTTTCTGTTAGAAAGAGTGTAACATAAATATGATGATTCCCTGCTCTTAGCAGATTGACTTTAACTAGAATTAACAATCAAATTATCTTTTAGGTCACTCAAGTTTCCTGTTTCTTTTTATTTTCATTTATCACAAAATAGAAATGATTTCTACTAATTCCTTCTTATACAGTCTTATAGTTGAAAATCAATTGCATTCAGTCTTTAAGCCTTAACATTAATATTCATATGTTAAAATTTGTAATCTCTAGATTTGTCATACCTAGTGTTCGTATAACCATTGAATGGAAACCCACTGCAAGTGCTTTCAGTTCAGGTTGAACAATCCTGAAATACGATAAAGGCAAAGAAACCATGCATATCATTAAAGAATCAAACTGAGTTAACATCAAAACATTTATCAGTATCATTTTTCTTCATGGTAGAATGAATACTCTTAAGTGAAAGTCTTACATGATACAAAGTTACATTTTCAACTTTTTTCAAAGGTAAACACCTGAGTGATAATAATCTCCTTATTTCTTCAATGCTTTATGATTCCAAGATAGTTTAACAAATATATTCACATTTGATCCTTATGAAAATCCTACAAGAAAGTTGTTGGAACGGACTTTATTATGCTTATGAAGAAAATGATTTTGTACGAACTATTTAGTCAAGGTAGCTCATATGAGAAGATTATATACTTTTATCCAGGAGTAATTCTTAGCAGATCTCTTTTTACCACCTTATTTCTGTCATCAGTATTAACATGATTAATACTATTAATATGATTTGTAAATTATATTATACAACCAGAGGGATCAAAAACCTTTTCTGTGTTGTAGTGTCTAGTATATTTAACTGTCACATTAAAGATACAGAGCATATTTGTATCCTCATTTGGAAATTCACTCACTCTTACATTTCTAAAATTCCATTTTTCTGTGTTCAATAGACTAATTACACTACCGTCCTTTGATAACTTAGTACATACCAAATAAAATGAAATTATCTTTCATTAGTAAAGGAGGTAGGTTGGGATGAGGGGGATGACTGTGGCTCAAGTAACCCACTTTTACTGAAATATTGAATTAACTGATAAAAAAGTTTTTTTTCCCCTGAACTGCCGGATGGTGATTTTTTTCAGCAAGACAAGTAGCTGCCATCAATCAAGAAACATTCACTAAGCACCTACTCAGAGATGCCATGATAGTTAATGTTCTTGAAAGTAAATAGACAAATTATGCTTCCTCTCATCTAAGTGACTTGTAGAAGTATATCACTTAATCTCTCTTAGCCTCAGTTCCCTTGTTTGCTAAGTGGGCATAATAATGCTTATCTAATATGTTACAAAAGCCTAATACAATTAGCTAGCACTCTAAACCTCAGTTTTATTTACAAATATTTGCCTCTATACCTTGCTGGAGAGCTGCCATTTATTGAGATTCTGAAAAGAATTCAATAGAGCTTATAAAATTTTAAAAGACAAAAATTTTAAAGGTAATAGAGCTTATGAAATTTTAAAAGGCAAAAATTAAATTAAACATAATAAATTAAAATTTAAGCACAGGCCAGGTTTGGTGGCTCATGCCTGTAATCCCAGCACTTTGGGAGACTGAGGCAAGCGGATCACAAGGTCAGGAGATCGAGACCATCTTCGCTAACTCAATGAAACCTTGTCTCTACTGAAAAAAAAAATACAAAGAATTAGCCAGGCGTGGTGGCACATGCCTGTAGTCTAAGCTAACAGGGAGGCTGAGGCAGGAGAACTCAGCTAACAGGGAGGCAGAGGTTACAGTGAGCCAAGATGGTGCCACTGCACTCCAGTCTGGGCAACAGTCTCCAGCTTGATGTCAGAAAAAAGAAAGTTAAACATAAAATAGTTATATATTAGGAGAGACAATAAATGAAAAGTGTGTTTTGGCTCTGCTTTGACAAAGGGAAGTATCACTTTGTTAGTACAGCTCAGGGCACAAAACTACACTGAGAACAATGTATCTGATATAGCTTGGCTCTGTGTCCCCACCCAAATCTCATCTTGAATTTTACTCGCATAATTCCCACGTGTTGTGGAAGGGACCCTGTGAGAAGATAATCCAAACATGGGGACAGGTCTTTCCTATGCTGTTCTAGTGATAGTGAATAAGTCTCATGAGATCTAATTGCTTGTAGAGTTTTCCTGCACAAGCTCTCTTTGCCTGCCACAACCCATGTAAGATGTGACTTGCTCTTCCTTGCCTTCCACCATAATTGTGAGGCCTGCCCAGCCAGGTGGAACTGCAAGTCCAATTAACCCTCTTTCTTTTGTAAATTACCCAGTCTTGAGTATGTCTTTATCAGCAGCATAAAAACAAACCAATACAGAATCCATGCCTGCTATTTAGGAGGAAGTTTATTTTATAAATAGATAGGAGGAAATCAGTAGATAGGGAAGTTTAACTTATCTATTAAGTTATTACCCTCAAATATAAGATTTCTCAAAGGAGATTTTGGGAAGGGAGAGATTGCACTTCACCCCAATTGAGTTCTCTCACAATGGCCTGATACGCATTTTTCACTGTAATTGATTTTCAAAAGTTGCATTTTTTCTGTATACCACACACAAGGTAAACAGACATTTGTTATCAAGTTGTATTTTCACCCAGGGAAAGAGTTAGCATGCAGGAGACTCAGGGGTCGGGGGGCTTGCAGATAGGGAGAATATTTTCCTAAAGTGGGCCTGAAATCTTCACCATTTCAGTGGAGATGATGAATGTGTGTGATATAGTAACATACATATACAATAACGCACTCACCCTTACATTCACATGAATGCACAATCACACTACTTCCCCAAATACTTATACTCACATGCTCACTTGCACACACATACCTGCACACTGTTGTCCTGCTTTCCATATGATATTGAGCAGCTCTGTATTTTTTGGACCTCTCTCAGGATGAATTCATCATAAAAATCCCCTTAGGAGGTTAAGTATGTTATTTCATTTAATTATTTAATTTAACAGATTTTATTTAAATTGATTCTCTGTTGTTCTAATGACAATTAACCATCATGGTGTGCTGTTTCTTGAGATAATTTCCAGTTAGACCTAATGAAACCCTAACAATAGATAGCACAGGTAGGGAATGCTTGTTTTCCTGTTTGCAAAAGATTGAAGAAAAGCTCTAATTTACTTTGTATGTGAGCTAAATCTTTTCTGGCTAAACCACTAAAATGTAGTTTTTTAAAAAGTTCTAAAACACTACCCTCCTTTGGGCCATTTTAGATTGATGTTTTGTTTGTCATAAGTTTACATCATGCCTCATATCTTGTCCCCAGCAGAATGCCAAGATTTTGAGATCGTCTCTGGGAACCAAGGCTCCCATTCCACATGGTTTAGTATATCCCTTAATCCCACTGACTCTCTTACTCTTTTTCTGTTACTCAAACTCTTTCATTTTGCCCAGGGAAATTCATGTGTATTACCAGCAAAGTATTTAGTTGCCTACATTCTTTGTAGTCCTTTCACTTTCTTGTTCTAAAGAAAGCCTGGCTTACTCCCAATGACCCTCCATGTAACTCTCTCATGTAGGGCTGTTTTCCTTCCACAGCTTCCATATCAATGGCCCTAAAATGTAAAAATTCTTATTGATCCTTTGTTTTTACCACTTCCAGATTTGAGCTTTTCCTCTACAAGACTTCTAAATCCCAAGAAGAAGTGCACCACCCTACCATACGATTCTCTAACCTCCTTGTTGACGTTAGCTATAGACTGGCACATCACAATTCTCATCACTTCTTGATGATTTTCATTCTAGACTCCCTGTCATTTTTGTCAGAATTATTTCTGACCTTTTCCCTAGTATTTTAGGGAATATAGATCATGTTCTCAATGCTCTGGCCTTTCAGTTTCTTGACCTTTTCTCTGGAAAGTCTTTCACTGCAGTCAGTTCATCAGTACCTACTTTTTAAGTTCTCCATTTTGACCACCCCAGTCTTCATAACCACCTTCTATGTTTTAAATTTACTCCCTTTCATATATTTGTTTCAAGAAGCTCCATCCCTAGCTTTTTAGGCTATGATTCCCCTGATATTTTCACAGGAAATCTCTAATTTTACCTCTTCACTTCCTTTCTCATCATAATCTCTTATTATAATCACGCCTGAGCATATATTCCATATAGTTTTGTCCATTTCATTCTTTACTGTACTAGACAAGCAAAAATGATTTCATCCAATCCTCTGCCTTCTCTAAACCTGTATACAAAGAGCTGCATGCCTAGAGGAAATAATTCAAACATCCGACCATGTTCACTTTAAATTCATAAGCACAGACTTTCAGGGGCCTCCATGACAATTGTCCAATATTTTATTGGACCATTTTCCCAGTCAGTATGTTTCTTTAATTTTCTTTTCTTTTCTTTTCTTTTTTTTTTGAGAAGGAGTTTCGCTCTTGTTACCCAGGCTGGAGTGCAATGGCGCGATCTCGGCTCACCGCAACCTCCGCCTCCTGGGTTCAGGCAATTCTCCTGCCTCGGCCTCCCGAGTAGCTGGGATTACAGGCACGTGCCACCATGCCCAGCTAATTTTTTGTATTTTTAGTAGAGACGGGATTTCACCATGTTGACCAGGATGGTCTCGATCTCTTGACCTCGTGATCCACCCGCCTCGGCCTCCCAAAGTGCTGGGATTACAGGCTTGAGCCACTGCGCCTGGCCTGTTTCTTTAATTTTCAAGACTACTAGTTCACATTTTTTTTTAAATCTGAAGATTCTTTCTTTTCTTCTTCCTTTTTCTCTTCTGATTACAGTTTTTTTTTTTTTTTTTTTTTTTTTTTTTTTTTTTTTTTTTTTTAAACAAAGAAAGTAGAAGCAGCAGAAAAAAAGTTCAATATTCCTCGTCACTACAGGTACACATTTACCTGCCTTTTACCCATACAGACAATCTTCCCTTGTCGTACAACGAAGAACTCTGTGTCCTGGTGAATCTCTGCTTGCCTTCCTCTGTAATTGCTTTCCCTGCTTTCTGCATTGCCAGCTGCCTTCATCTCTACTGATGACTCTCCTCAGTATGGAAGCATGATATTATGTCTAGCACTGAACATAAACAAAAGTTCTTATTCCACAACTTTGCTAACAACCACACCTTTTTTTCTGCTTCTTTCATAACACTACTCCTGAAAATAACTTTTCATGCTGACTGCTGCACTTCGCTTTTGGGCATTTTCTCTTGATCCTCCTCAAGACAGCCTGTTAGATTCTACACAACACACATTATAGCCACATTTTCAAATGGAAAAAAAGCTTATTCAAACAAAATAAATTCAAAATAAGGAGAGATAGCCTATTTAAGTCAGAAAGAACCAGAGAAAGAATCCTGGAAGTATAAAGAAAATAGATCGTTAAAACACCTCCAAAGGACCACAATGACTCTCAAGCAATTAATTCTAACCTAAATAAAATCTTTGATATGCTGATAAAGAATCCAAAAATATTGATTCTAAAGAAGTCTTCATGAAATAAGACCTTTAAGTAATGTGGGATTATGTGAAGCTTGAGATCCAAAAGAAAGTTAAAAATTATCAAGGATAAATGAGAAAAAATAATGTAGGGTATAAGAAATAGATTTTATTAAGAAAAGCAGACACAACTTCTGAAAATGAAAAATTTATTGAAGGGAGTGCAAAATACTTTTGAAAGCTTTAGCAATAAGTCAGACTAAGCAGAATAAATAATTTCAGAGATAAAAGACAGGTCTTTTAAGTAAACTCAGTAGGAAAAGTATATAAAAAATGAATTGTAAAACCTAACAAGTCCTTCAAGAATTATAAGATTATGTAATGCATCCAAACTTATGAATCATAGTTTTTCCAGAGGAGGAAGAAGAAAAAGTTAAAAGTGTGGGAAACTTGTTTTAAAGAATAACTCAGAAAAACTTCCCTCAGTTACTACAGATCTAGACATCCAAATATAAAAAGCTAAGGTAATTTCTGGAAGATGCATTGCCAGAATAACCTGCATAAGACATATAGTCATCAGACTACTCAAAGTTAAAATAAATTAAAAAATCTTATATGTGACAAGAGAGAAGTGCCTAATCACTTGTACAGAGAATTCTCTCAGACTAACAGCAGACTTGTTGACAGGAATCTTACAAGCAAATAGAAATTAGGATCTTATTTTCAGTGTCTTAAAAAAAAAATACCAGCCAAGACTTTTGTATCCTGCTTAAGTAAGACTCATAATTTAAGAAGAAATATAGTAGTTTCCAGATAAGCAAACACTAAGGGAATATGCCACAAACAGACTGGCTCTACAAGAAAGGATTGGAGGTACTCTAAACATAGAAATGAAAGAGCAATACTTATTATCAAAACACACAAAGTGTTATACTACAAGTCTTATTTAAAAATTACTTGAGACTGTAAAACAATTAAAAAATAACTAACAGTATTATAGAAACGAATCCTCAAAAATCAATAGTGACCTTAAATAGACAGTAGTTTTAAAAAAAATATAGTCTGGCAGAATTAATTTTTGAAAATCCAACTTTATGCTAACATACAAGAAATCCACCTAACTCAAGCAACTGGTAGAGAACTTTTCAGACTCAAAGCAAAGGGGTGCAAAAAGATACTCTTTGAAAATACAAACCAAATATATGCAGAAGTAGTTATATTTACATTCAATAAAACAAATATAAAATCAAAAACTATAAAAATGCCAAAGATGGTTATCATATAAAGGATCAATTCAACAGGAAGATATAACAATTCTAAACATATGCACCCAATATTGGAGCACCCCAATTCACAAAACAAACACTACAGGAGCTAAGGGAAAAAATAGATAGCAATGCAATATTAGTGGGGTCCTTCAATGGTTACTGAACCCCACTGACAGCACTAGACAGATTACAGCAGCCAAAAATCAACAAAGAAACATTAGACCCAATGGACCAGATGAACATTTACAGAACATTTTATCCTACAGCTTCAGAATATACATTCTTCTCGTGCACACATGAAACATTTTCAAAACTTGACCATATGACATGCCTCAACATAATAATAAATGAATTTTTTTAAAAATCAAAATAATATCAAGTACCTTTTCAGAATACAATGGAATAAAACATAGAAATTAGTACCTAGAAGATTTCTCAACACTACACAAATACATAAAAATTAAATAATCTGTTCCTGAACAATTACTTGGTCAATGATGAAATCAAGGCAGATTTTTTTTTTTAATTGAAATGAGGCTGGGTGTGGTGGCTCATACCTATAATCCTAGCATTTTGGGAGGCTGATGTGGGTGGATCACTTGAGATCAAGAGTTTGAGACCAGCCTGGCCAACATGGTGAAACATCATCTATGCTATAAATAAAAAAATTATCTGGGTATGGTGGTGCATGTCTGTAACCCCAGCTATTAGGGAGGCTGAGGCAGGAGAATTGCTTGAAACCAGGAGGTAGAGGTTGCAGTGAGCCAAGATTATGTCATTTCACTTCAGCTTGGGTGACACAGTAAGATTCTGTTCCAAAATAAATAAATAAATAAATAAATAAATAAAATTAAGACATTGAAATGAATGAAAATAAATACTCAACATACCAAAACCTCTGAAATACAACAAATCAGTGGTAAGAGGGAAATTTGTAGGATTAAATGCCTATAACAAAAAGATACAAAGACATCAAATTAACAATCTAATGGCATACCTCACAGAACTAGTAAAACAAGAATAAACCATACCCAAAGTTAGCAGAATATAGTAAATATCGAAGAACAAATCTAAATGAAATTTGGGCAAAAAATTTACAAAGGATCAGTGAAATAAAATGTTTTTATTTGAAAATATAAGATTGATAGACTACTAGCAGATTAACCAAAAAAAAGAAAGAGGATTCAAATAAGCACAATCTGAAATATTAAAGGTGTCATTAAAACTACTACCGCAGAAATAAAAAAGACTGTTATGAGCATCTCTACATACATAAACTAGAAAACCTAGAGGAAATCGATGAATTCCTGAAAACATACAACTTCGTATGTTTGAGCAAAGAAGAAATAGAAATCCTTAACAGACTATTAATGAGTAATGAAATTGAATTAGTAATAATAAAAAAAAAATTCCTGATAACAAAAAAAACGTAGAACCAGATGAAATTACTGCCAGATTCTACCAAACAAAAAAGGAAGAAAGGAATTCTACTAAAACTCTTCCAAAAAATCAAGGGGGAAGGAATCCTTTCCAACTCATTCTATGAAGTCATCATTATGAGGATACCAAAGCCAGGCAAGTACATAACAAAAGGCAAAACTACAGATCAATATTCTGGATGAACAGAGATCAAAATAACCTTAAAAAAATAACTCTAGAAAATAAAATTTAGCAGCACATCAAAAGATTCATCATAATGAAAAGTGGACTTTTTTTCTGAAATGCAAGGATGGTTTCACACATGCAAATTAATAAATATGATTCACAAAATTAACAGAAATTTAAAAAATTTTTGATAAAATTCAGCATTCCTTTATGATAAAAACACTTACCAACGCAGGCATAGAAGAAACATACTTCAAAATAATGAAAACTTTATATGACAAACCATAGCCAATAACATACTGAATGGGGGAAAATTTTAAGTTTGACTTCTAAGAATGGAAACCAGATGACAATGCCTACTACTTTCACCACTCTTATTCAACATAGTATTCGAAGTCCTATCTGAAGCAATCAGACAAGACAAAGGAATAAAAGGTCTTCAAACAGGAAAGAAGAAATCAAATTATTCCTGTTCATGTATGATATAATCTTATATCTAGAAAACCCTAAAAACTCCTCTGAAAGCCTCTCAGACTTGATAAACTACTTCAGTAAAGTTTCAGGATACAAAACCAATGTACAAAAATCAGTAGCATTTCTATATACCAATAATGATCAAGCTCAGAACCAAATCAACAACTGAATCCCATTTACAATAGATATAAAAAAAATAGGAATACATTAAACTAAGAGGTAAAAATGTCTCTACAAGAAGAACTGCAAAACACTGATAAAAAAAGTCCTATATGGCGCGCGCGCGCGCGCACACACACACACACACACACACACTCCCATGCTTATGAACTGGAATAATAAATATTGTGTAAAATGATCATCCTGCCCAAAGCAATCTATACAGTCAACACAATTTTTATTAAATTACCAGTGTAAATCGTAAAATTCATATGTAACCAAAAAAGAATCTGAATAGCAAATCCATCCTAAGCCAAAAAATAAAGCTGAAGGTATCACATTAACTGACTTCAATTATTCTACAATGCTTTAAGCCAATATGAAATGGTACTACTATAGAAATAGACACATAGATCAATGGAACAGAATGGAGATGCCAGAAACAAAGCCACATATCTACAACATACTAATTTTTGACAAAGTAACAAATATATATATACAGTGAGGAAAGGACCTCCTATTCAATAAACGGTGCTGGGAAAATTGGAGAGCCATATACACAGACAGAAAATTGAACCCGTATCTCTCACCATATATAAAAATTAACTCAAAATGGATTAAAGGCTTAAATGTAATGCCTAAAACTATAAAAATCCTAGGAGAAAACCTAGGAACAATTCTTCTGGACAATGGTCTAGTCAGAGAATTTATGACTACATCCTCAAAAGGAAATGCAACCAAAAAAATACACCAATACACCATTGGAACTTAATTAAACTAAAAAACTTTTCTTCAGTTAAGAAAAAAAAAAAGATAATAGTAATAATCAACAAAGTACACAGACAACCCATAGAATGAAAGAAAATATTTGCAAACAATGCATCTGACAAAGGGCTAATATCCAGAACCTACAAAGAACTCAACTCAATGAAAAAAGAGAAAAAAAAAAAAAAAAAAACCTCATTAAAAAGTGGGTAAAGAATGTGAACACATTTTTTTAAAGGAAGACATACAAATGGCCAATTAACATAAAAAAATGCCCAACATTACTAATCATCAAAGAAATAAAAATTAAAACCATAATGAGATACCATCTTATATTCATCAGAATAGCTATTATTTCTAATTTAAAAGTCAAGAGATGTTGGTGAAGATGAGAAGAAAAGTGAATGCTTATAAACTGTTAGTGGGAATCTAAATTAGTACAACCTCTATGGAAAACAGTATAGAGATTTCCTGATGACCTAAAAATGGAACTACCATTTAATCCAGAAATCACATCATGGGGTGTCTACCTAAAGAAAAAGAAATAATTGTGTTAAAAAGACACCTGACTTGTATGCTTATCACAGCACTAGTGACAAAACCAAAGTCATAGAATCACTCTAAATTTCCATTCAGTGATAATCAGATTAAAAATTTGGTATATATGTATAAACTATGGAATACTAATGAGCAATAAAAAAATAAAATCATGTCTTTTATGGCAATGTCAATAGAAATGGAGGTAATTATCCTGAGTGAAATTAGTCAGAAACAGAAAGTAAAAAATGCATGTAGTCACTTTGATGTAGGAGCTAGACAATGGACACACAAGGACATACAGAGTGGAAAAATTGACACTGGAGGCTCTCAAGTGTGGGAGGGTGGAAGGGAGTGGGAGGGAAGAAATCCTTCCTATTGAATATAAAATACACTATTCAGGTGATGAGAACACTAAACCCCAGACTTCACCACTGCACAATATATCCATGTTTCAAAACTGCAGTTGTATCTCTAAATACATAAAAATGAAAACATTCAAAACAACCTTTTTTTTTTAATCTCCCATCTTCATGTACTAAATTTGTTTAGGTTAATAGTGATCAGCATATAATGAAATCCAATGGTCACTTTCTAGTACCTACTTCCTGTAAACTCGAAGCAGCTCTTGACACAGCCTCTTTATTCACTACTTCATATATTCTTCACTAAGCTGCAAGGACATGATCCTTTCCCAGTTTTCTCATAACTTACGGGACTTTCTCAGTTATCTTCAGTGTTTTATACTTCTACTGTTAATCTCTAAAGTTAGAGTGTCTGTTGTTGGTCCTAGGATCTAGTTTCTATCTACTCACTCCCTAGAAGATCTCAACATGGCATTGGATTTAAATAGCATCTGCATGTTGCTAACTCTAAAATTTGTGTCTATGGCTTTAATGCTTTTCCTGAATGGTGGATTCTACATATGGCATTGTTGGTAGATAGCTAACATGCAGCTCTGTTTTACAGGGATATAAGAAATCTTGCTTTTCCACTTCTTCCAAACTACTCTTACTTAGCATTTCCCATTTTGTTCAACAGTATCACCATCTTTCTACAGCTCAGGCCAGGACCTTGGGATCATCCTTAAATTATCTTTCTTACACGTCACGTTCTATCAACCCACAAATCATTGGCTTTGCCACAAAAAACAAAACAAAACAAAGACTGAGGCACAAATATCTTCCCACTTCCTTTATCGTAACCATGCTCAATCAATACCTCATTGTGAAGAATGATTATAGCCTTCTGTTTTCCCTGATTCTATTCTTGTCTTCCAAAAACACACTCCATGCGCAATCAGAGTGATCTTCTCATTAGGTAAACCATAAGCATTAGTTCATACTAATGCTTAAATGCTCTGGGGCTTCTGAACACACTTAGAATAAGCTCTAATGCCTTTCCTGTGACCAATATAATCTGGACCATGCTAGCTCTGTCATTGCACTTTCTTTCCCTCACATACTTTTTCTAATGTTGTATGTATCAAGTATGCTCCACACCAGAGCCTTTGTCTTTGCTTCACCTGGCTTAGCTTGTTCCTTCCTTGTTCTCATTTAGCATGGCTTGTGGCTTCTCTCTTCATCTCTTCCTTTAGGTCTCTTGTCATATAACTTTCAATGCACAATATCTTTACTAGTATTTCTTACCTATCTCCACTTTTTCTATTTTCTGACTCTGATTTTTCTTTCCAGCGCTTCACACTTACCCTATTTTACATATTTACTTGCTAATTTGTTTATTAGTTCTTCTAATCCACTCCCCAGTCCCTATCTTCTCTGGATGCCAATAAAGTTTTATCATTTTTGTTCACATTTGCATCCTCAGTGCGTGGATCTGTAGCTGACACACATAATGAACATGTATTGGATGAGTAAATGTCCACACTCCTGCTTAGTGTAGTTTAGCAAGAGCCTTGTGATATAAGCATTAGAAAATCATCAATAAAAAGAAGTTTACGTTTTTATTCTCTAGTCAGCTTCACAAAATTTTCTTCGAATAAAATCAAAGGCTGGTGAGAAATTAATGCTTTGATAAGTGGTAACATTCATTTAATCACTTTTTAATCAGATAAATTATAACTATCATCAAAGGTGGAACAGTAGTTTTAAAACTATCCTTTTCTCATGAAAAGGTTTCAATTAAGAAGCTAAAAGATGTTGAGATGTAAACTA
Source organism: Saimiri boliviensis (assembly GCF_048565385.1). NCBI lineage: Eukaryota > Metazoa > Chordata > Mammalia > Primates > Cebidae > Saimiri > Saimiri boliviensis. Next base: position 109,666,431 of record NC_133455.1, read on the forward strand.
GAATAAAATTTTGAGGTGAAATTTTTTAAGTTAATGAATCCGTAATTTGGTAAATATAAAAGGCTCCTCCTTCTGAGTAGACATTTTATGTTAAGATGAAGCTGTACTTGTGGAATATGTATGATACAAAATTTGGTAAAATTTGCAGGCAGGGTTAAAATTTAACAAACGTAAACTTAGTTTACAGGTTTATATTCATGTAAACAGATGTTAAAAACATATGTTGGTTGCTTTTTTTTTTCCCCTATCATGTCATGCTGTTGGCAGACCGTGAACTTGTAATCAACTAGTAAGTTTTGAAAGTACAATTAGATGTTACCCCAGGTCACTCTACTTTTCATGTATATTTTTGAGATCTACATGCATGTCTTTACATGTTTCCAGTTTTAGGTGATTGAGTGCTTTGCTCGGCCAGTAAGGCACACATTATCTGCTTCCCCCTAACTCGATAAACATCATCTGCCACACCTCCCCACTCAGTGTGTTCCAATAAACTGGTTTCTTTCTTTTCATTCCTCAAAAATTATAGCTCTTTCCTTTCTTAAGGAATCAGCACCTAGACCCTCTCCCTGAAAGCCTGTCATTTGGCTATTTCTTCACATGCTTAGATTTTGGAGATGTACTCTATACGTCTTTCCCTTTATATCCCTCACTTTAATCCCAAACTTACTTTTTCTTTCTGTTCTTTTAATTGGCAGTCCTTTTCCTTATAAAGACAAAGAGCAATTTGTAATTATGTGTTTATTTTTATACTTATTTGTCTTATGTCAGTCTTGTCATTTTCTAAGCTGTGAGACAACAGGTACCTTATTGGTTTTACTTACCAGGAAATATTCTTCATCAAATATCATATTCTGTTTAAATAACTGTCTAATGAGTGAAAATAGAAATGAATTATTTATATATATTTTTTACATCTACAAGAGTATCCTGGGCTGCTAGGTCAAAAACCATGCTGTGAGTGAATTGAAAGCATTAGAATTCCATTACAAATTGAAGTTTAGATTTATATCTGGTTGCTAAATGTTTTCTTTCCATGAAATCAACAGATGATTTACTCTGACTGGCTCATTAGGATGCAAGGCAACTCGAAATTAAAAGTTCTTTTACAATCGCACAGAAATTCTTCTACAATCGAGGCAACTGTCAATCAGTGCGTATCTTAAGATCCTTATTAAGAGAGAAACATATAGAGCCTAGATTTCACAATGGAAGTATTAGAGACAAAAATTATTAATGATGGCAAAGAAATATCACAATAATTCTAAAAAAAGCATTATCAAAAAATTAAAAATTAAAATATTAATTTGAGCTCGAAATATTGAAAAATATGCAATATCATTATGTATGTTTTTAGTCTAATATACATAACAATATTTTAAAGCATCATACTTACTTCACAATCAGCAAGACAGATGAGGTAACTTGAGTTGAAGAGAACAAAGCATATAAGACTTGGATTGCAATATAGATGTAAAATTTCCTTGTACAAGCATCATCTCTTGGGCATTCACCCAAGTGTGCTGAGTAATTTCTGTTCTGGAGACCAGTTACTTCCACGCAACTACAGTTATAAAATACCTAAAAATAGTTTTTGAAATATTACCAAATACATTCGCCAAATACAACTGGGCTATGAATACATTCCCTTGTATTTAAAGAAGTCTCAAACTAAAATATTTACAGCTTAAAAAATGTTATAAAAATATAGTAGGGCACTGCCTAGTGGAGTTTAATAGTAAAAAGCCAAATAGCTTCTTGAATTACTTTCTGTATAAGAAAATGTAATTGACTATTAACATTTAATTAATTCTTAATTTTAAAATTAGAAAATAATCTAAGAAATCAGTGTATGAAATTCTGTATATAATTTTCTCATTAATATACATCCTTTTAAATATTTCTCTTCCACCCACATTTACTTTTAAAAAATATACATTCTTCCTCTCTTTGGTGGGTTCTAAGTATTAGGGACATACTCTGGGAAAGAATTACCCAGAGTCCAGAAAATACAGTAGTTTGAAAAGGGCCAAAATCTGAAACTAGAGCCACTCATGAAAGTGGGACAAAGTACAGGGGAAATGGAACCACAAAGGGGTGCCAGAATTCTATTTAAGCAGGCAAAAGCAACATTCAAGACCTTAATGACAGATAATAAAATAGATCATACTATTACCAGAGAGGTTTAACACAACAGAATATTCTGGCTAATGGTATAGAAGAGAAACATTAGGAACAAGTGATTTAATCAGGCAGGCAGTGTATGTAGTTAGGTGGTTTTAATAAATTCTGTTCTGATTCTAGGCTAAAATTTAAGAGAAATTTATCTTGAACCTACTACTGCTAAAGACTATTTACTGAAGGAGAATGTGTAAAAGAATTTAAATCCATACTTGTATGGTTCCGGCAAGCATCATTTTTGCCTTTTTTTTCAATATGAGTATGAAGGAATCTTTTATGGAGCAAACACATTGGCCAATGAAACCAAACTTTGATACAGAGAACATTATTCTAACAATTTTACTGAGGATTTAGTAAAGGAAGTTTGCAGTAGCCCCCAGATGGTATAGACATTGCCAGTATTAAGGTGATGTCTCCATGTAGACAGACCTCTCTTTAGGATACTAATATCATGTCTCCTTTAGATTTTCACTACTAAACAACATGGGACCAGAGATTAAACGAAGCACCCTTACTGAAAGACACCACAGCTGATGAATATGGGATGTGGGCTTTTAAATATAGTATTTGGCCACATATGTGCAAGTTTATTAAAGTTGTAGCCCATCTTCAAAAAAACTAGGATACTTTATTCTTCAAATTTCTCCATGCCGTTTAATAACGCATTGGTAGAACATTGGGCAAGGGAAAGATAGAAAATATTTAGAATTGAAGCATGGGAGAGCGTCGGGGAGAGTCATAATCACACCTGACTATATTCCCAATGTTGGTAATAGGGAAAGGGACTGAAAAATAGTTATGCAACTTTGTGAGATGTTGAATTGATTGTAGGTATGGGGAACAGGATACCTAATTTCCAACTATTGGGAGTTACCCAGGATATTGGGAAAAACCCATGTGTCACATGGAAAAAATAGGCTTCGAGAAAGAAATGCAATTTCCAAAGGATACGTTGGCAATCATGAACAGGATACTAAGTTATACTGAGTAAAAGAAGAGCCAGCTTCGGGAACATCAAAATAGGAAATCAAGAAGATTTCCTATTCACTAAGGAATTCAAGTGAGCATGAAGCCTTGATTAATTTTTTGGAAAGTCCAAGGCCACAGTGAGTCCCCTGGCTAAACTTACCAGGATGTACATATTAAAACGTAAACAGATTGTCCTCGTAAAGTACGTAGTCCTGACCACTGACTAACTCTGGACTTTCCCCTAACTTCTGGAGGGTAAAATAATTCCAAATTAATCACGTGCTTTAGTCAAATGAGATGCTTCTTAGAGACCCTAAATGCATTCAGATTCTAACAGGTCATATTATTAAAATCTCAAGGAAAAAAGTGGGTAATGTTAATTAGAATTCAAGTAACAGAGAAACCTAATTGTGTCCTAAGCAGAGTTTTATATGAAGCTTTGTTTATACTTCACAGCCTTAATGAGAACAGATAATATTGGAATCTTTTTCTTTTATCTTTTTATTGGAGACCTTAGTTATAGGAAGATTTGATAAGTAATTATTATATCAAATCTATGATTATGATTAAGGAGAAGAGAAAAAGCAAAAATGAATACTCACTATAGGCTTTTTATTACCACTTGAGGATTTGCATCCTGCTAGACAAGGCGACAGGTAAGTTATTCCATTGCTCCCACAGACTGGTTCCCACTGACTTTCATCACAATCACACTCTGAGTTGCAATAAGAAAGTGGTACATCTATATGAGATGCCACTGAATTATTTCTGAAAATATATGATAGAAATATATCAAAAAAAAGAGAAAGAAGAAAAAGAGGAAGAAGAGGAGTAGAAGAAGGAGTCAAAGGGGAAGGAGAGGGGAAATAGAGGAGAAGGGAGTGAAGCGGAAAAGAGATGAGAAATAAGAGAAAGGGTTTAATTAGATAGAGAAATTTGATTTGCTAATGCCAAAATGGCAATTTTTATAATGCTTATTGACTTTTAACTCTCCTTCTTTACCAAGACATGACTTATGACCTAGAAAAATTAAAACTTAAAAAAGAACTCAAAGAGGTTAGATAAGACTTAGACAAGGGGTCTTTATCATTCTATCAAAGAAACTTTACATTAGATAAGTAACTTCGTTTTTTTTGAGATTCAGTTTCTCTTTGGTGAGGTAACAGCATTAGATTGAGGTTCCTCTCTGCTCATTTTAAAATCCTCTGAATCTATGCATGTTAATTAACATTGTTGATTTTTACAATCTATATTTTAACTACATAAAAAAAGAATTTGATGTGGTTAAAGCTGAACTTCTGAGTAATAAAAAAATCAAAAATAGAATCAGTTAAAAATGAATAGAAAAATCTGTATATTTTTTGAACAAAGTTATAATATTCTTTATATTGATTTACTTTTAAATATAGTTATAAATTATAAAATATTTTATATCACGACTAAAATTATAAAATATATTATTTGTATAAATTTTAAGCTTAAAGGTTTTATTTGTTTTGTAAAAATTTGATGGACTTATGAAATATCTTCAAATGAGTATATAAATTAAGAAAAATAAGAAGTAGGTTGATAACAGCAAATACATTATAAATACTTTTATTTAATGATTTCTGATACCTCTAATACCTCAAATTTGAGTCAGAAATTAACATTGCTAGCTATATAATGTGTATATTTCTCTGAGTCTTACCCCTTCCCTTCTATAAAATGGGAGTAAAAGTGTCCACCACTCATTTTAATTACCCATAAATTATATGTATTATTATTTCAACCTATGTGGCTTTTCCTTAAGAAAGGAATAAAATGACTTTTTATCATCTTAGGAAATGAACATTTTAAGAATTCGAAAATTGAAATTTCTTTCAATTAAATTAAAGGTTAATTATAATTGTTTTCTACCCTATTTTACTTGCAAGTAAGTTTTTAATTGGATGGTTAACATATTACACAATTTATATAGTGATATATACAAACCCATCATAGGTCAAGGTTAGGCCGGCAACTGATTTGCTGTCACAGATCAGAGGGAAATATAAAACATGAAATAAGAAGGATATTATCGAAGTAAGAAATGAAAATTTGGCAATTCCAACTAAAGGCAATTTGAATTTTTTAATGATATATCCTGCTAAGAACATTCCAACTGCAATCGTAGGAATAGTTATGATTCCTAGAAATAAAAGAAGAGAAAAATGTTGTAATTATATGAATATGGTTTTTCTAGATGTCTTTATATATAAAACAGTGTATATCAATCAACCAAATTCACCCATTCTTATCACTTCTTTAAGAGAAGGGTGGCACACTAGAGTGGAGGTAGGGGACAAGCGTACCATATGAGAGACAAAAATAATTTTTTTTTACCAGTTTTGAGGGCTTGGCTTCTTCACATGCAAAAGACAGTGGCTAGGAATATTTATACGTCCGCATGTTCTCACTCATAAGTACGTGCTGAACAACAAGAACACATGGACACAGGGAGGGGAGCATCACTCACCAGAGCCTGAGGGGTCGGGTGCTGGGGAGGAATAGCAGTGGGGAGATTGGGGAGGGACAGCATTAGGAGAAATACCTAATGTAGATGACAGGGTGATGGATGGAGCAAGCCGCCACCATGGCACGTGTATACGAATGTAACAAACCTGCATGATCTGCACATGTACCCCAGAACTTAAAGTATAATAAATAATTTTTTTAAAAAAGAATATTTATGTGTCTAGAAAGATTATTTCTATGAGGAACTTTCTTTTTTTCTGGAAATCCACAACAAAGTCTTTCTTCCTCTGAGATTTCTATCCCACCATATAATACCCTTTACATCTCTCAAAACAGTCTCAACCCTCAAAAACTCACTCTAATTTTGTCCAAGGTTTTAGAATTAAGTTTTTGAATATTTCTTTTTTATTCATAAAAATATATGTATACACTGATATGATAAAAATGTCTACATACAGGATTAAAAATGATTGATCTCTCTTATGACTTTTTTTTTTTTTTTTTTTTTTTTTTTTTGAGACGGAGTTTCGCTCTTGTTACCCAGGCTGGAGTGCAATGGCGCGATCTCGGCTCACCGCAACCTCCGCCTCCTGGGCTCAGGCAATTCTCCTGTCTCAGCCTCCCGAGTAGCTGGGATTACAGGCACGCGCCACCATGCCCAGCTAATTTTTTGTATCTTTAGTAGAGACGGGGTTTCACCATGTTGACCAGGATGGTCTCGATCTATCGACCTCGTGATCCACCCGCCTCGGCCTCCCAAAGTGCTGGGATTACAGGCTTGAGCCACCGCGCCCGGCGACTTTTCTTTTAATCGTCTTTTTCTTTTCTTTTAATAATCTTGTCAGAATTATTAAAGGTGAAGTTTCCTCTAACAAAAAATTCAGGCCAGGTTATTGGGAGTCAAAACTTAACTTTTAAGTTTAAGCTTTTGAGTTCAATAGGGAGATCATCCAGAGCCTATTCCAGTGCTTCAGTACATTCATTTTCTAATTATTACTTTCTTATGTACTTACGACCTAAACAAATACCATTTGATAAATTGTTTAACTCATCAAATATGTATCAAATTTCTATAATATTCCTACAATACTGAAGTTGGGGGAAATGTGATATAATGAGCAGGTCTCAATATGACTTTGAAAATAGGTACTGTAGCAAAAAATACTCTCTAAAATATATTTGTTTTTAATCATGCCTATTTTGTGATGTATTTAAATTGATTTGCCTTCTGAAAACATTAATATCATGTGTTTTGTAAGTAGCTGAGGTCTTATTTCAGTCCATGAATTATAGGATTATAATGGTTATTATTATAGAAGGGTTTGTCTCAGGATCTCAGTACTATATTTTAAGATCCAATTATGCAGATACTACATCCAGATGTTTTATTCACAAGTAGTATTTTTCTTTAGAACTCACCTAACATGAGAGGCAACTTCAAATGCAGAACAGTGATGATATCACAAGATTGAGAAATTTTGTAAAGTTTGAGAGATAAGATTATATTCACTGAAATATAAAATCACCTTCATACCAAGATGTGACTTGGAATACAAGTACTCAGTAGCGTTTCATTTGTCAAGCAAAGAGGTAAAAAATATGTCTTACCCAACAGAAAGTTAGCCTGAGATGCAGACTGGCCATACTGCTGCTCCATATATTTAATGAGGTAAGCAAAAGCACCAATAACGCCGCTTACGTGTAACAATGTCAAAAGCACAAATACAACATACAGGGGATTGGTAAAGATGCTTTTCAAAGACTGAAAAAAACCTATAGAGTTATAAAAATAAACAATATATTTCTATAGTAAACTATTTTTTATCTGAATTTTGTAAATATAAGTTATATAAGGCTTAAAGTTATAAAATATAACATAGAGAGAATACCCTGCAGTCCTACTATCAAGTTTTTAATATATTCCTTCAAAATTTTCCATACGTATATTATTATTTATTTGTTTAGTTCATTTTAACCCCAAATAGGATGATACCAAAATGGTGTTTTTTAACTTGCTTTGTTCACTTAATATTTGGTTATCCTTGGCACTTTACCATACTATTCAATATAGAATAACTCACCTATTCATTTATTCAACAAATGTCTGGTTTTCAATTGGGCACCAGGCAATATGCTTAGTGTCCAAGAAAAAAAACAAAAAAGGAAATCAGAAATGTCATGTTCGCCAGGTGCAGTGGCTCATGCCTGTAATCATGCCTATTTTGTGATGTATTTAAATTGATTCACACTTTGGGAGGCCGAGGTGTGTGGATTGCTTGAGCCCAGGGGTTAGAGACCAGACTGGGCACTATGATGAAATCCCCTCTGAACAGAAAATAGAAAAATGAGCTGAGCATGGTGGGCCATGCATGTAGTCCCAGCTAATTGGGGGACTGAGGTTGGAGGACTGTGTGAGACAGGAAGGTTGAAGCTGCAATAAACCATGTTCATACCACTACACTCCATCCTGGGAGACAGACCCTGTGACAAAAAAAAAACAACAAACAACAAAAAACAAAAAACAGAAAGGAAGGAAGGAAAAGGAAGAAGAGAAAAGGAAGGAAGGAAAAAGAAGAAGCATATTCTCCATGCTCTCCCTTATTTATTAGCACTTAATAACAGTATATTAAAACTGTAACTGTTAAATATAAATTTAAATGAAAGATAGCATAATCTGAGACACAGAAATAAGAATACTGATGTTAAAAAAATTAAAGATAAATTAGGATGAGGGCTCAGACGACTTTTTTCCCTGGTATATAGCTTGGGTATCATAAAATACTGCCTCAGTATATCTAGAAGTATTATAAATCCCCTGTGTTAAGATGCAAGAAGGTGAGGCAGGGAATAACAATGTTGGTGCCAAGTGACATTTTGACAGTAATAGTACAACAACCTATGCCCACAAACAGATGTGGTAACAAACTTCTAACTTATGTCCATGGCAGAAATCATGTGATCTGGGTCTACGGTTGCCAAGTCAATCAGCCATAATAGGAGATAAAAGTGGAAGGAACTATTTAGAACAACAGGAAGTTTCAGAATGCAGCAAGAAAGTACCAAATATGATTACTGAGAGATGGACAATATGGGCTTCAAAAGATCTTGCTCTCCACAGACCTTTAAAGATTTTCATTAGATATGGACAGTACTATCCAATGGTAACTAGGAAATAGTTTCTCTGATTATAATAATAAGAAAAAACAGGGAAATGGCACAGGACAGGAAAGGGTTAAGAAACAATATTTAAAGTTTTTAGGACAAAGCGCTTAACTTCTCTTCACAGGTCTCCCCTGTGAGGAATATGCACAGCTGATTTGTGAGGCATTCAAAGGGAGTCATAACCTTTGTTCAAAATAAATGGAGCATGTGAATTAACCAAATTGTTAAGTTTTTGAGGTAAATAAGAACTCCGATGCCATCTAAACTGAACTTCTATACAATCATGACTCACTATATATTTTTAATGGATCAATAAACAACTCAAGTGACATTACTCTGACTTCCTGAAACCAACTTCCTCAACTTTTGAACAGTTCTCATTGTTTACATATTGTCTTTGTAATGAACTGGAATTTTCCTTACTTTCTAACCAATTAGTTTTATTCCTACTCAAGAGTATATAGAATAAATCTAATATTTTTGTTCTTACTATAAGTATGTAGTATTTTAACTATCCCTAATGGGCACCTAATTAAAATTCTTTTTACTATTCATGTCACTACACTTAAAAAAAAACCCCAAAATTCATAATATAGACAATGTTGAGAGTTCCCCCTTTTTTGCACCTTATTATCTTCTTTATTCTTTTTTGGCTCACAGTTAAGCCTGGTCCTTATAAGTTTAGAAAATCTATTCATCGTTATGGATTTCATTAGTTAAAGTCGAAACACAGCATAGACAAAATAAAAAAATCCTTGATATGCTATTTATAGTATGCATGTTAAACTATAAAAGATTTTAACTACAAATACTTTTAACTCTAACCCCTGGGCTCAAGTTTTGAGTTAAAAGATAGAAGCGGTAACTAAGTTGGAAAACAAACCTGATTTGTAATAGTTTTCAATTTCCATGGTAATACACAGTGATAAATTCTCCTACCGTGGACAATTTCAAGCCACCAATGCAGCTCAAATTGAATGATCCACTCTCATGATTGAATACATAAGGATCCAGCATCTCATTGCTCTTGGGTTAGTGTGGTAGAGAGAAGAAAACAACAACAACAGAAAAAGGTACGCGAAAGAACTGATGAAAGAAAGAATATGGGTTACTTTGGAAAGTTTGTAAGTTTATTTCAATGAAAACATGAAAAAGTTGCCAATGGTTTAGGTGTCGGTTGCATTACTTCAGGTTTTACTACTTCACCATTTCTTCCTAATCTGAAAACTGCTGTCAATATCTTACTATTTCCAATATCTTGCTCTGACTGCCACCATATCATTATCTTGATAACTGCTTCTCAATGGTTCTGCATTAGCCCCTAGGGCTTATATTCAAAAGAGGAGCCACTATCAAGTGGTAAAGGATCCTAATTAACATTACTGACTTTAGTTATCTTACTGATGTTGCTTTTCACTTCATTTTTTGAATGCTTAGGTAAGATTATACATATGTAATTTTAGTTCACATATAGAATTAATTTAATAAGGGATATATATAATTTTAATTGCCAAGAAAAATAATCTTACTCTAATTACCTAGACAGAATCCTTTCTTGACTTCCTTCTCCTTATTCCAACTCTATTCCTGAGAATAAATATAACCTACCATAGAACTAAGATACTTTATTATAATGATCTATATACTTCTCAATATCATCCACTAGGTTCTCAAAAAATAAAGGCAATGTTCTATCACCAGGCAATAGTATGGTGACTGGTATAATTTGTTGAATAAATGAATGAATGAAATGTTATAATCCTTTTAACCCTCACAGTTTATACTACATTATATTAAAATGAATATGTACTCTTTGGCCTATAAGGATCAGATGTTTGTAGCCTTCGATTGGTTTCTCTCTTCTAAAGAACAGAAACCTAATCCTCTTCGCTTTTTATGTGTTCAAGACATATTTGTTAATTTTAATAGGAGTTTTAGAAAAAATAATTCAGCTAAATTTAGCACAGAAGAAAGCTAACTCTAGATGATTCTAGTATGCTTTATTCATTTTGAATACTTATTTCTCCCTTTCATTGAGATTAACAATTCCAAGTTGACAATGAATGTTAAATACTTACCGTTCACATTTTTTGTAACATTTTTTCCCTGATTGGCCAAACTAGCTGTTTGATTTGTTTCATCATTTGTTTTCATCACATGCAAAGATAGTGAAACTTTTCTTTTTTGTGATTTAGTTGGATTTTGGGGCAAGAAAAAAAATGGTATGGAAGAAGTAATGGAAAATAGTCCAGACACAAGGAAACCAAGCCACCAAGCTCCAACCCAACGGGAATCCTTAGGGGTTATTCTGATAGTGCCTAGAAGAAATAGAAGATGCCAGTCAAAATCATTTTGAAATACAGTAGGTTCTGGGAAATAATGATAATAACTGCAGTCCTTCACAGATGAAGAAAGTAAACTATATGTCATCAGTTCCAAAACACTATTTTCTTATTTTGTTATCTCTGAAACTAGGTTGATGACATCTTGCCATTGCTATTGTCCAGGAATTAGGCACGACATTTTTCTCACTGCCTGAGCTTGTGTGCACTTGCTGGCTTTTCAGAATTCATGACTGGACAGCTGTCATCATTAGACATTTAACTCCCGACACCATTTAATAACTATTAATGGAAGAAATATGAATTCTGACTGTTGTCTGAAAATGCCTGTTGGAATCATCTGATGAGGTCAAGAAAGCATCAGCAATGAAATTTAAGCAGCTGGCAAAAAATACTTAGAGATAATAAAGGAACTTCCATCCCCACCATCCTAACTGTCCAGGAACCTGCATTTGCAACTCTCCAGATAGCACAGAGGATGTAAAAATATGCAAAATGAAAATCTGAGTTTAAGAGTAACCCAGAATTATCGGAGTCTAAATGTCAGGGACCATTTAACCACTTTATTTCAACTATGCTTTTCCTTAAATAACGTATAAGAGTAATGTGTAAATGCTATATCTCAAGTGTAAATGAGCTATTTTAGTAGGTAGAAAATATACAATTTAAGTAACAGCAATGCATCCATGAGATATCAGCAAGATACCAGAATAGGAAGTACTAGACACCTTTTTCTCCATAAACACATTGATTTAACAGTAACATTCAGATCAATTTCATTTTTGAGAAATACAGAAACTAATTGAGAGACATCTATACATAAGGAAAGTACAAAACCAGATACATAAAACCAGTAAGATAATTGGAGACTCTCTCTTGCCATTCCCCTCCTCAGTATTGTACCGTACAACTGGGAAAAACTAGCAGTTTGAACTAGCATGTGAGCACTTGACACAGCTCTTCCCTCTGGCTTAACAGAGTGAATATGTGAGACAAAAAGAAAAATGCAAAAAACATGTGGCAATTCCTCAAGGATCTAGCACCAGACGTATTTTTTGACCTACCAATCCATTTACTGAGTATATACCCAAAGGAATATACATCATTCTATTATTAAAATGCATGCACATGTATATTTATTGCAGCATTATTCCTATAGCAAAGACATGGAACCAACCCAAATGTCCATCAATAATAGACTGGATAAAGAAATATAAACCATTCTAGTATAAAATACATGGATGCATATGATCACTGCAGCACTATTCATAATAGCAAAGACATAGAATCAACATAAATATCCATCAATGATAGACTGTATAAAGAAAATGTGGAACATATACACCATGGAATACTATGCAGCCATATAAAGGAATAAGATCATGTCCTTTGCAGGGACATGGATGAAGCTTGGAAGCCATCATCTTCAGCAAACTAATGCAGGAACAGAAAACCAAACACTGCATGTTCTCAGTCATAAGCGAGAGCTGAACACTGAGAACACAAACACAGGGAGGGGAACAACACACACACAGGGGCCTGTTGTGGGGGCTGTGGGAGGGAGAGCATCAGGACAAACAACTAATGCATACGGGGTTTAATACCTAGGTGCTAGGTTGATAGGTGCAGCAAACCACCGTTATACATGTTTAGCTATGTAACAAACCTGCATGTTCTACGCATGTATCCTAGAACTTAAAGTAAAAAAAAAAATTTTTAATGCTCTCAGTTTATCCTTGGGGAGAGAAAGGGTTGGACTGCATATTCAACGTTTCAACTTTTCCAGGTGCTACCCAGTGGATTAGCTTCTATCACATCTGTCCCAAAGTGCTGACAGGACCCAGCATATGCCAGACACCTGGGAACGGAGAGAATAAGAATGAGTCCGTATGTGGATATTTATCATGGATCCTGTCCCCTAGCTTAGTGCAGAGTGAACAGGTAAAAACAAAAACAAAATCCCAGCTCTTAGCTTCTCCATAAGGAAGCAAAGATTTGAACTACACATAACATTTCGTCATTTCTGAGTTCTACTTAAGGAAAGGTCTTTTGTCTTCCTTGTCTTTAGGCTAGGCATACACTTGGCCCCTGGGTGCTACAAAGAACACAAAAATGATGATTGAAACTAGCACATGGTCACTTGCCACAGATCCTCCTGCCCCTAGATCTAAGCAGAGTGATGAGATAAGAAACCTCAGCTTCCAAATTCTCCATGGGAAGGGAAAGAGTTGGACAGCATGCCAAGTGTCCAAAGTTCCTAAAAGTTGACTAAGGACTTTTTTCTGTCTCAAATGTGTAAAGGTGCTGATGAGACCCTGCATATTCTAGATGCCTGGGGGATCCCAAGACAAAGATGACACTTTGGATAAGCATCCAAGTCTGAGAAGTCCAAGAAGATATGGCTGGGCTGATTGATGGTTTTCTTCTATAACAAGGCTGATCCGTGAAGAGTTGGAAAGGTGGTTTTATTTTTTTCTAATGTAGAGATTGCAAAATATTGTTTCTAATACAAGCTCAGCCACAGTAAGATAGGGCACCAGGCAGAGTTTTGAGGCCCTAGCTCATGGACAACATTTGTAGGCACACCCTGGGCCAAAAAGGAATCCACTGTCTTGAAGGGAAGGACCCAGTCCTGGCAGCATTTGTCATCAGCTGACTAAAGAGCCCTCAGGCCCTGAATAACCAGCAGCAGTACCAAAGTAATACACGGTGAGCCTTGAGCTCCAAGATGTGCTGATGTCAGGTGCGACCGAGCACCGTCCCAGCTGTGGCGGCTATGGTGAAAGACGCCTTTTGTTTACGAAAAGTGGAGGAATAATAAAGGGGACTTTACCTTGCACCTTAGGAACCAGCTCAGCTACGGTGGAGTAGAGCAGCAAGAAGCCTGTTGGTGTCCCTGAGTCCAGGACTAAACTATTGGAAAGCACTTCCATACCTGCCCTGGGCCAGAGGCAAGTCTAGGAATGCTGTCCAAAAGCCCTGTCCTGGACTCAGGGCGCCACTGCCCTGAAGGATGAGTCTCTGAGACCTGGCAGCATTCATCATGAACTGACTGAAAAGCCCTAGCACTTTAACTGAACGTGGGTGCTGGCCGGGCAGAATCCTCCATGGGCCTGCGTTGGTGATGGACTCAGGGAGAGGCTTCTCTTCCTGTGGAAATGGGAGAGAACAGCAAAAAGAACTTTGTAGTGTGGATCGGGTGCCAGCGTAGCCACAGTAGAATACAACATCTATTATAGGTCAATTGCTAAGGTTTTTTTTGCTCTACTTCTTGGCTCCCAGACAGCATCTGCAGGCCAGCGTAAGGCCTAGGGGAACTCACTGCATTGAAGGGAAGGATGCAAACCCGGCTAGCCTGGCCAAGTACTGATTGCAGAGCCCTAGGGCTTCATTTAGCATAGATGGTAGCCAGATAGTGGTTACAGTGGGCCTTGGGCAAGACCCAGTGTTGTGCGGGCTTCAGGTCTAACCCAGTACAGTCACAGTGGTGGGGGCCACAGGGATGCTTGCATCACTGAATCCCCAGTTTCAGGCAGCTCAGCACAGAAAGAGGGAGACTACATTTGCTTTGGAGAAAGTAGGGGAAGAGAACAAGAGTCTCTGGCTGACAATACAGAGGATTTTTTCATATACTTTCCAAGGCCACTAAAGCAGTACCTCTACGAGACTATAAAAACCACAGGATTATTGACATTGTGGCCAAAATCCTTTCATATACCTAGAAACCTTACTAAAGAAGGATGGGTAAAAACAAACGCAGACTACAGACTACAATAAATACCTAAGTCATCTATGTCCAGACACTGATAAATAAAGTAAGTGCTTACAACTTTTTTTTTTTTTTTTTGAGACGGAATTTCGCTCTTGTTACCCAGGCTGGAGTGCAATGGCGCGATCTCGGCTCACCGCAACCTCCGCCTCCTGGGCTCAGGCAATTCTCCTGCCTCAGCCTCCTAAGTAGCTGGGATTACAGGCACGTGCCACCATGCCCAGCTAGTTTTTTGTATTTTTAGTAGAGACGGGGTTTCACCATGTTGACCAGGATGGCCTCGATCTCTTGACTTTGTGATCCACCCGCCTCGGCCTCCCAAACAACTTTTTAAAAAAATCTTTCCCCTTCAAGGCTTAGGGATTAGTAGTTGTGTACGTACGAACAGTTCTAATCATAAACGCCACTGCGTTTACACAGAACATCAGACAGAGTTAGCCTATCCCTTCCTGCCTTAAGTCCTGTTACTCACTTAGCTTCCTTATTAATAATTGTGTGTTGTGGTATTTTTTCCCAGAATAGGGCACTTTCGTCTGATTAAGAACCTGTTCAGGCAGATGTCCTTTCTCCTCCATGACTTTCTTAATGCCATTTAAAACTTTCTGTTACCTCCTAAGTGTCAGAAGTTGGTTCTCCTGTTATACTGACACTTTTTTGAGGCAAACCTCTTTCTAAAATTTTCAGTTTATCCATTAGTGGCGTGAAATTCTCCAGCTTTAAAAGATCATTCACTTTTCTTTGCTTTCAGTTGTCATGTAATGACTTCACCTTTCCTTGAATCACATTTGAATCTACAGGTATCTTTTTTTCATAGCAATCTTGCACCTACATAAAAGTTGAATTTTCAATAATACATAAAAAGCGATTTCACTAAAAGGACAGGTTTTTGTGCCCACTGTTGCACAAAAAGAAGCTGCAGTGAAGCTTCTTCTTGTTCCATTTTTCTGTGAGTGTGGGTTTTTGTTATACGATGGTCCTTGTACTGGATACATTTATGTTGAAATAGTAGCTAGCTGCATAGCTCAATGTACTGTACATGTTAAACAATTCAGCTTTTTCTTATCATCATGTGACTTTGCTTCTGGGAGAACTTCGAGCATCAGTAGTGGTACTTGATATGGCTCACAGTGTTATTTAAGGTTGATGTTACAGCACTAAACAGGATGAAAATATACAGAAAAAATGAGTTCACTTTTTATTGTAATTCATCACTCACTGAAGAGAAAACCTGCTCACATGGAGATGATGAATGACATATGGCATTTTAAGTAAATATTCTCAACACTTGAGCTCACTGCGATAGCAGTGGCTGCAGAATTTTTACAGCGGTGAAGTAAGCACTACAGTTAATTTTATGCAGTTATGATTTAATACTGTATCTTTACCTTTGTTTGCATTTCTCTTGATTGGGAAGGATATCGTAAGATCTATAAGAGTTACTCTGTTTAAAGTTTAACAAATTTTAAATTTTAATAATAGATTTGTACATATTTTATTGTACTAAATTATAAAATAGTATTTACATATATTTTATGTACTCATGCTATAACTTTCTCTTAACATTTTTCTATATTTTTAAGCTGTGTAGTTTATCTGCAAGGTTTTTCATGTCATCACAAATCTCTAAAAAATGTTTCTAATATATTTTTTGAAAAAAATCTATGTATAGGTAGATCTGCACAGTTCAGACCTGTGCTGTTCAAGGATCAACTGTACTTTTAGGAGGCAGAGCTCATTTTAATTGTTCTTACCACAATAAAATAAAAATAATAAAAATTAAGAAAGTATACACACACACAGAAACACACACAGCATAGAAGCACACTAAAATGATGCCATTACTCTGATCTATAAAAAAAAATCACTGACATGAAAAAATACTGACTTGATTTAAAACTATTTAGAAATACATTATTTTCTAATATGGACTGATCTGGTTTTAAAATTGATTTATGTGATCATGTGGTTTCATAATCAACAACTCAGACAGACTTTAGGAAATGACTAGTTAAATTAGTAACTCCATTATACATGCTAAGATTTATCACCTGTCAGAAATGTAATTTTGATGATTTTTTTTTTTTTTGGTTCTTTCACTGGCCTATATATAGGAACTAAAGGTCATAATCTAGCTAGGGAGATCCTGCCAGTGTTTCCCATGGATCACACACCATCTTAAAAATTGGAAAATTCTACATAAAAATTTTGGTTTATGGAATCTCTGGAAAACCATTCAGAAAACCTTATTAATGCTGGTCCCAAAATTCTGTGTGAAAGTATAGGCCAGAGCTGGAGAGTACATAAGTTTTTGGATATCTGGGGAGAAGAGTGCACCAACAAGTCTCCCCATTCTAATCATCACCCCCTAATTTCCTGTCCCTGATACACTTTACTCATTTATGTTATGTCTTTGGCTCCTGTAGGAATTGAAGTTTACCAAAGTATACTTTATAACAAGTTCACTTCATGCTTCTCACAGAATAAGAGAAGATGTGTTATGGTCTGAACAGTCAGGGGTGGAAGTTGAATCACCAAGAATTCTAAAATGCTGTGACTATTTCTGACTAGAGAAACTACAAGGCTATTAACCTAAAGATCTTCAACACTTATTTTGTATGCAGTGATAAAAGCAGTGATTAAACTGCAGCAAACGAGTAAAAATAATGTACATAATGTGTAGCTACATTAAATCACATGTCTAAAATGGAAGATATAAAACATATCATCAGGTACTTGCTTTAGTTTTGTAATATAAAACACTGTATGATTTTTGGCCTACAATGATGCCTATTCCATCTTGGAATGAATGCTTCGATCTCTTTGGAGTGATCTATTTAAGTCTTCATGAGATAGAAAATCATATTTGTTTATTCACAAACCCTATTGAGTTATTATATGCTAAGACAGACACAATTCTGCCATGTTCTCAAAGGGATGGTGGGTAAGTTCACAATATTTATATATTGTTGTGAGAAGGGCTACAATAAAGACACGCTCTTGGTGATTAATAGGAGCACCAAATTTGAGACCAATGGAAATGATGAAGTAAGGGCTATATGAGAAAAGCTATGTGTTGAAAGAGACTTTGAGAATTAGAAAAGTAAAGAGATAAAAGTTTTTTTCCCATTTTAAATAAAGGGAAATCTGAGATTACAGGGTATTGTAATTCAGTCAATCATGGAATTAAGATACAGATATTCCGCGAGAGAGGGAACATAGGAAACAAGGAGGGTTTGCATGGTGAGAGCAGTATTCGACAGGTTGAGTTTTAAGTACTTATTTTTTAAAAAATCTAAGAAAAAATGAACAAGTAGTATAAATATCTATTAAAACAAATTATAGAAAAACATCCATTACAATTAGCGAATTACAAAGAAATAGTGTTTTATTAGTGGTAAAGCAGATTATAGTGGATGAGAAGTACATGGGAGGTAAGAATGTGAGACACTAATGCTAGAGATTTTTTTCTAGGTACTTGGTTTTGAAGATAAACTGAGAAACAGTTAATCAATTGGAAAGTTGTTTAGAATATAAAAATGTGTATGTATAAGAAGATGGGAGAGTCTTGAGTGTGACTGCTGAGGAAAAGAGAGGGTGCAGATGGAGAAGAGGAAATCTAAACCCCAGTTGGATCTACTAATATTAGCTAAAGATAAACGCTTTTTTATAAGTATGGTAAAAAAAGATAAATATGGATATAGTGAAGGTGTATCTGCAGGAAAGAGGGCCTGAAGTCAAGGCAGATATTATAACATGGGCTCTCATTCTTCTATGAGAGAAGAAATAAGGCATGCTCTACGAGTGAAGATGAAAGTCACAAATTTTATTTACGTGCCCTCTCTTCATTCATTGGTTTTACAAGCACTCATTAAATGTTGCCATATGCCAAGCCCTCAGTGAGGACCAGGAAAAATGACCATAACCAAAGTGTATAGTGGTGACTTTTAAACCACCCCTGCCATAAGGCAGCAGCCACAAGGAGGCTTTAGCAAAGCAAACATCAACATCTGAGTTCCACACATCAACCCCCAAGTCACCATCAACTGAAAAATAAAATGTACCTGACTGGGCAGTCAGTTTTGGGAGAGGGACATTTTAAGTTTGATTATTTTGGATCAAGTAATCTGAAATAAGTTTGTTAAAAATCTCTTTTTACACTTAGTTGTAAAAGCAAAGTAGAAATAGGAGATAAATTTCTTTTTTATTCTGATTATTAATGCATTTATTTCCTACTTGTAACTTTTGAAAAATAGTAAATGAAGAACTATTGAAAGGCTGAATTCAATTCTTTGGAAGAATGGTGTCTTGCACTTAAAAGACACTACCATGCTACCTTGATCGATTGTACTTACTCAGGTCTACATAGCCAATATCCACGTACATTTTAGCAAACAGAGATCCCATTGTAAAGCCAATGATTGGACCGATCATTCCTACTGCATTCAAAATACCTGTAAGTATTACCAAATAAAACAATTTAATCAGACGCCACACATATTTTGTTTTCTTCCAACATGTTTTTAAAAGTATATTACACAATACACCTCTGCAAATATTTTTTTCTAATAGGTAAAAGAATAAACTAGTTAAACTATTATTTCAAGGGCAGATCCAAGGACTGTAATCATGCAATTTAATATTTTCTGTACATTACCTACATACAAGGAAGAATGTCCTTCTTTTGCAAAATCATCAATGTAAGAAATCCCCAATGGTACTATGGGGGTTTCCCCTATACCACGAAGCATATTACCCGTGAAGACATACATCCACATGTGTGACCCAGATTCCTTTACACAATCTATAGAGACAAGAAAGTGTTTTACTTTCAACATTATTTTTAACATTCATATTAGAAACTTATCTGCTTTAAACCCTTCATTGTTTCATTTTTGGTTTATTTTCTAATTACAAGTGATTCAAATTCACTTTGCAAAGCTTGAAAATAAGGAAGGGAACAGAAAACAAGTAAAAATTTTCTGTAATCATACTACAAACAAAGATCATTGCAAATGTTATTCTGGATCTCTTCTACATTTTTAGGGCACAAAATATGAATAATATTTATTATGTACATTACGTATTTAAAAATCGAGGTTATTTTTAAGGTACATATACAGTTTTCACTCACAATTTCCCCATGTTGTTAAGAGTTCTTCTATGTTAAAATTTTAATTACTGCATAGCAGTGTGTTGAATAACAGTTTCATAATTTGTTTAAACAATCTCTTTTGTAGTTACAAAATATTTTTTATTTTTATTCTGTTGAACATGGATGCTATGGCTGTGATTGTAAAAAAGTAAACATCCTAGTAAACATTCCTGAATATTTCCTTAATATTAATCAAGAAAGTAAGCAAGTATATTTTTGTTCTTTAATATAGATTAAAAATTAATCTCCAGAAGATTCAAATTTATACACTCCTAACAATACATAAAACTCGAAATTATTTTTTTCTTCACTTCATTTACTTTTATTAAATATTGAGATTATAGTTATATTATTGTGTTATAATAGTTATAAAATTGGCCAGGTACAGTGGCTCACACCTGTAATCTCAGCACTTTGGGAGGCCGAGGTGGGCAGATTATGAAGTCAGGAGTTCAAGACTAGCCTGACCAACATGATGCAACCTTGTATCTACTAAAAATACAAAAATTAGCCGGGTGTGGTGGCACACACTTGTAATCACAGCTACTCAGTAGGCTAAGGTAGGAGAATCACGTGAACCCAGGAGCCAGGGGTTACACTGAATCAAAATTATGCCACTGCACTCCAGCCTGGGTGACACAGTGGGACTCTGTCTCAAAAAAATAGTTACAAAATCTTCAAATGCTATAACATTTTACCTTTTTATAAAGAGAAAAGTTATATTATTCACCTATTTCTGCCACTTTCTGCTTTTTTATTTTAAATGTGTATGCTCTTTGCAAATTTCCTTCTGAATTTTTTCTTTTTTCTTATCTACTTCTAAATGCTCTTTATACATAATAATCCATTGGTATACTAGGAGATTTGTGCCAGGACAACTCATGTGTACACAAAATCATGTAGACTTAAGTCCTCTGGTTGGACCTGTGGAAACCGCCTTTAGAAGTCAGACCGCCACATGGGTGGTTTTCTCCTTCTGTTTGGTTGGGAAAAGCTGCATATAAGTAAACAGGTACAGTTCAAACCGGTGTTATTCAAGAATCAACTGCATATACTAACAGTATGATTTTTGTCTGTGTGTAAGGGATAAAGTCCTTCCTATTTGTTCTTAAATCAATTTTTCTAAATAATAGCATAAACTTTATAGATGTGATTAAATCTATGAATTCTAGCATATTTTTAATGTCACTTAATTCTTACCTTTTTCTACTCTCTCAGATGATGTTCTATTGAGTAATAAGGTTTGACTAATTAAACAGGTTGATAAACTTGATGTTGAATTTTCTGATGGATTAATATGGGTTTCTTTAGAATATCTGTAACTATAAGAGCAACATTAGATTCAACATTTTGCTTATCTACTGAATATTTTCAGTTTTCCCAGAGATACAGAGAAATTTTCTTCTTTATTTGAACCACTGTCCTCTCCAAATTACCAGAATCTTGTTTGCCAGCTTCTCAGAGTGTATTTCAGAACAGGTGATGAGAAGGAGTGAAATGGGAGTCTCCACTAAGAAAGGTAATTCAATACACCGTGAACAGGGTAGGTTATCACCTTGCTATTATCTCAGGAGTGGATATATTCTGGTCAAGATATGAAATGTACTGGTTTCACTTGCTTTTTTTTTTTTTTTTTTTTTTTTTTTTTTTTTTTTAAATCTGTTAACTATGTCTATTTATCCCTTTGAGTTACCGTCAAAGATAGTCAATCTGTCTGATTTTCTTTCACATAGACACACATATAAATGCACACTAGTGCTTGACTTTTCAAAACTCAATAAAAACAAATTTCTAATCCATTTCAACATTATGAAGAAAAACTTTAAAAGAACAACAGAGATGGAGCCGGATTAGGGACAGATGCTGATGTTCAAAATTACTAAGTGCCCTGTGAGCTCTAAGGGCAACATATAGTGTGTCAGGCATTTTGCTTAACTTCAAAAAACAAGAAATAAAACATAAAGATCAAGAAATAAGATATACAGTGTTTTTACTTTGGAAATTTCACACTCTGTAAGATAAATGTATATGATCAAAGATATTCTAAATTTAATATACAAGGTCCTGAGTTGTCACACACCCACACACACAAAAAAGAGATAATCAATTTTTCTTGGAGGTGAGGGGGTAGATCAAAGAAGACTCTACAATGTGAAGGACAGATTAAATGACCAAAGATGGATAGAATTTTAATTAGTAGACAAGGGAAGAAAAGTATTCAAGTCTGTAGAAAGAAAAGATGCAAAGATACGACATATTATGGCACATTAGAGAACTGTAAGCCTAGAACGTAGCCCTCAAATGTGGGGAGCAATGGAAGATAAAGCTGGGGTAGTTGCATCTAAGGCACATTCTCCATAAAAACATGAAGAGTAAGATATTAAGATTAGAGGGAATTATGGGACATTGAAATTACGGTGTTAGAGGCAAATAAAAAGGATAGGCATGACGAAGAAGCCACAAAGATAGAAAAATGAATCAAGATTGTGGAATATGATGAGTATTAGAGCAGTACCATTAAGAAGAAAGTTCTTATAAGGGCCAAATGTAGGAGGAAAAACAGAATTAATATGGTGACCAAAAGGCATGATTTCTAGATTTGGTAATAAGTAACTGGTGCCTCTAAAAGGGACTGCTCATTGCCTCTCAGTATCCTTTCTTTTCTCCTTCCATAGTAACAGAAGTTGGGCTTTTTACCTGGAATATGGAAGCCTGGAATCAAGTATATTTTTTTCAACACCCATGTATCTATGTGTAAAATGTAACTGACTCCTGGTAAATGTGAAAATCAGTGGAAGTGTTCTGCTTCTGAAAATGCTCCTTGGCCTCAGCCTGTGCGCACTCTTTGTTCCTGTTCTTCTCTCCTTCTGTCATGTTGCCTGGAAATACATTGCCACTATTTGTACTGTGAAACAAGGCCATGCAAGGCACAGCACTATGATGAAAAGTAGAATCATATCATCCCTGGATGGGATGCATTAACTTTTATGTAAAATCTTCTATCTTTAGTTGCCTTAGGAAGAACAGCTTCCGTGAAAGGCTGGTGGGAAAACCTACCCAGTAGCAGGTGAAGTTGCGAAGTCTGACTGAATACAATCACAATCTTACAGGTAAAAATGTAAAGTACATATGTGTATTAAAATTGGTAAATAACTTATTTATTTCACATAAAACTGTATACCTTATATAATATTATTCTTATTGCAACATTTATAAAAGCCATGATGAATAAAGCAATACATTCACTATTATATAGTAAATATACTCCATTTCTGTACGTATTGATTGGGTATTCCTCTTAAAAGATTAATGTCTACTTAAAAGTATAAAAATAAAATTCTACTGGTAATTTACAAGTTGCTGATGATGAATGACTCAGGGCTGTTTAACACTTACTATCCCATAAAGAAATGTGGTAAAGCCGTCAGAATACTTCCAGTTCCCATAAGGAAACAACCAATGCCAATTAACTTCGGTCTGTGTAGTTTAGATCCAAAGTAACTTACAAATACAATCACAAGCAAATTTCCTAGAAAGAGAACAAAATTGTGTAGATATGACTTAGTTTAATTTTGTATTTAGTAGAATCGAATGAATGAATGCAAATAAAGCCCAAGACATCGTACCTTCTCCCAAAGACCATGTAATTTAATTGTGAAGGTGAACTCTCCTACATTAAATGACTCATTGAAAAGTTGTATAGTACTAATGATAAGTAGAACAGGTTTCACATGCAAATAAACCACTTGGGTAATTTGGCCATATGAGAGAAGCAAAATTTTAATGAAAATTTGGAGTTTACTGGATTGCATTGGAATGGAAAAATGTCCTCCTAATCTGAGGGAAAGATCATCATTCATGCATTTCTTAGATTTATTACAGGCATTCTTTAAATTTGTGTTATGTACCTATCACAGTGTTTAGAGTCAGAAATATAAGAACAAATCATGGTACTTGTTCTCTAGAAACACGCTAGTAATAAAATAAAACAGATGGATAGAAGTACTATTAGATTATGGAAATAGGGAGCTTAAATTAATTAGGGACTTTGTGAAAGTTTCCTGGAGGAGACATTATTCGAGATTTAATATTGAGTATACATTATTTAGATTAAAAAGTGGAAGAAGAGCATTCAGGGAAGACCAATTCAGATTTATCTACAGCCTGATATACAATAATAAACAGACAACCATAAAGAATTATTGAACATTGATGGAAAGTAGTTTTATTAAAGAAAGTACCAGAATGAACCAGCAGATAAAGCAACACAAGAATAAATACGTCAATAAGATTAAACTAAAAAGAGTAGAAACTTAAAAAAAATCCTGTTAGTACATTTGGAGGTACAGTGGCATGTTGCATCCATAACATCGGAACTGATAGACTAAAAATAATAAGACAACAATAAAGTACTATTATAAATTTAAAATGCAATTAAAACTTTATAAATTAGAATTTGATATGACATCATACACCAAAGATTGATGAAACATAAAGAAAAGGGGTAGAAATTTAGAAGAACAAAATTTAAAAGGAAAAATATTCAGAAAATATATTATTTATCACATATATGTTTCAGAAGAAAAGAAAGAATAAAACACAGGAAGAAACAAATAGGAAACAGAAAATAAATTCTTTGTGCTAGAGGAAGACATAAGTTTCAAACGAAAGTTCCTGTATTTGCCCAGCAGAAGTAATGTAGAAAGAGACAGTCTCAGATACATGCTGGTAAATTTTTGGATATTTAAAGATAAACAGTGCATGAAAATTACAATGGTAATAATTTCTTATATACAAATTGAATGTTATAAAACAGATGAATATTTTAAATTTTTGAGAAAAAAGTATTTTGAAATTTTAATTCCATACTCAGACAAATTATCAATTAAATATAACACTAAAATAAAAGCATTTTCCAACAAGTAAGGGCTTAGAAAATATGCCATGTTTTCAATTCTTCCTAAAAAAAAAAAAAATTACATCATCCCTCAGTGTCCATGGGTTATTAGTTCTAGAATGCTCTGTAGACAACCAAAATTTGTGGATGCTCAAGCCCCTAAGTAAAAAGGTGTAGTGTAGTGTGGATGTGGAGGCTCATGTCTGTAATCCCAGCAATCTGAGAGGCCGAGACTGGCTGATCACTTGAGGCTAGGAGTTCAAGATCAGCCTAGCCAAATGGCGAAAATCCATTTCTACTTAAAAATACAAAAATTAGCCAGATGTGGCGGCACATGCCTTTAATCCCAGCTACTCGGGAGGCTGAGGCTTAAACCCAGGAGGTGGAGGTTGCTGTGAGCCAACATCAGAGCACTGCACTCCAGCCTGGGCAACAGAGGGAGACTGCCTCAAAAACAAAAACAAACAAACAAAAGGTATAGTATTGCATATAACCGATCAACATCCTCCTGTATCCTTTGTATTATCTCTAGATAACTTCTAATACTTAATACAAGGTAAATATTATGTAAATAGTTGTTATTCTATGTTGTTTTTATTTGTATTATTTTTATTATTAGATGGCCATTTTTTAGTTTTAAATTTTTTTAATATGGCTTGCATCTGTGGGTGTGGAACCTGTGGATGCAAAAGGTCATCTATACATGAAGGTATACTCCAGAAAGAATAAAGATGAGATTTGAAGTCACAAGACTCAAGAAAGAGGCGTAAGCAAAGAAACCAAACTTATAATGATGTTCGAATAATTGCTGTTAAATAGCTGCAAAGTTTAACAAAAATATGAAGTGTTAATTTCTTAATAAGAAGAGACATGCAGTGAATTAAACTTTAAAACTAATAGCATTCTAATTTTAAAATTCTACACTATTTCATTGAACCTGGGAGGTGAAAAAGTGAAGGACACGTGGATTGTCATGTTTTTGAATCACAAAGATTTTGAATTCATATAAAGAGATAAATCTTCCTTTGACAATTACATTTTAGTCACTAGTTAAGCATTGTGTAAATACAGTTAAAATAGAAACAGAAATTGTAGAAAATGTTGCAGTCTTATTTTGCAGTCTATATTGTAGAAAAGAGACAATTTGCGGGTCCCTCCAAATCATTAGAAAGTGAAAAGAAAAAGAGAAATTTAGCAGAGGCTATGAGTTAGCAATTCGTAAAATAAGAAAAAAACTATTTTTTTTTTTTTTTTTTTTTTTTTTTTTTTGAGACGGAGTTTCACTCTTGTTACCCAGGCTGGAGTGCAATGGCGCGATCTCGGCTCACCGCAACCTCCGCCTCCTGGGTTCAGGCAATTCTCCTGCCTCAGCCTCCTGAGTAGCTGGGATTACAGGCACGCGCCACCATGCCCAGCTAATTTTTTGTATTTTTAGTAGAGACGGGGTTTCACCATGTTGACCAGGATGGTCTCGATCCCTTGACCTCGTGATCCACCCGCCTCGGCCTCCCAAAGTGCTGGGATTACAGGCTTGAGCCACCGCGCCTGGCCCGAAAAAAACTATTTTTAATAATTATATAAAACCTTACTACTGTTGGAGAAATCCAAATTAAAATGATGACAACAAAGCAATATCTTTAATGTTAAAAAAAAAAGACTTTAAACCCCCAATTACGTACCCAGTTAAACAGTAGAATCTAGTGTAGGTTGCTCCTATGTAGTCCCCCCATCTAAAACCATAAGAGTTACAGTCCTCCCTCAACCTTTCTTCATACTGGGACACCTTGAGACAACGGAGATAAAGCTTCCTAAAAAGTTTATTTGCAAATTATGAGTTTGTGTAGGATCAGAGTTTTTCAACATCCTCACTGTAGACATTTTGGGAAGGACAGTTCTTTGTTGCTAAGTCTGTCCTGTGCATTGTACAATGTTTAGCTGCCTCCCTGACCTCTACCCCTAGGTACCAGTAGCATCCTCTCACCCCAATCCATTTACGCCAACCAAAAATGTCCTCACATATTGCCAAATTGCCCATAGGAGACAAATTTATGCCTAGTTCAGAGCCAGTGATATAAGCATGCATGAACTTTTTTTTTTTTTTTTTACTTATGCAAGTATGGTTATCAAAATAGAAAAAAAAGTTACCAATTTCAAAGCTTCCATCAATTAAACCAGCATGAGAAGAGGATATTTCAAATCTCCTTTCTATTTGAGTAATGGAAATTTTCATAATGATTCCACCTAGTGTTTTGGCAATATAACTGAATGACAGGGCTGCCAAGAACATCTAAAAACAGTAGAAGAAAAAAGGGAAATTGGTTAATTTTAAAACTCTATAATGTTTATAGGTACATGAAATTAAAAGAGTTTTTCTTCTTTACTTGACAACATCATTTTGATCATAAAAAGCATACCATTTTTCCCTATACAAGTTGAAATTTCTCAGCCCTGTAGTATTATTATCGGTCACTACTTAAGCATGATTTTCTACTTGGTTACATTAGTTAGAGGAGTGTAGTTAAGGTTGTTATTTTAAAACTAATGTCATTAACTGATTTACAGGAAGCTAGACACTGTTCTCAGATGACCATGATGGTGAGTTATTCTTTTATTTCCACATGAATAGCATAGGCTTACTGTGAGGGGAATGGCAGGCAGTACATTCTCAAAGATAGCATTTCCAGGAAGCCAGCTAAGAAATGGAACTTTGTGAAGGTATAGAGGAATTTTATGACCAACACAAGTAACCGTATCAGTGTGATATAGTGGTTGTCGATGTTTTAATTCCCAATTTCATTAAAAAAATTTATTGATTCATCCTTCTTCTTAAAGCTCACATCTACATCCATAAGCAATTCCTTTGGCTCTACTATTATTATCCACTTTTAAACTGCATGTTTGTGTTCATCCCAAATTCATATATTAAAACCCAATTTCTAGTGTGATGATAATTGGAGATGGAGCCTTTTAGGGGTACTCGGTCATGAGAGTAGAGTTCTCATGATGAATTCATACCCCAATAATAAGAGAAATGAGAGATTCTCACCCTCTCTCTCTCTGCTCAAGAACTGGTATCTGTCTTGCCTGTATCCAAGTAGCCACAGGAATAGAGAAGCAGGTTGGGCTTATCCCTCAGAACACAGACAATTAAATGTGCATCACAATGCATATATGAGAAAAGAAGAAAGATCTAAAATCAATATTTAAGTTTCTACTTTAGGAAACTTGAAAAAGAACAGCAAATGAAACTCAAAGCAAGAAGAAAGTTAATAATAAAAATTGAAACACAAGCCAATGACTTTTAAAAACAAGAATTTAATAGAAAATATATATATAACCAAAGACTGATTCTTTAAAAAGATCATAAAATTGATAGGCCTCTAACCAGGCTAACCAAGGAAAAAAAAAGAGAGAGAATAGTAATTACTAATATCTGAAATAACAGAGGGTGTACCACTACAGATCCCACAGACATTAAAAGGATAATAATGAAATACTATGAACAAAACTATAATTGCAATTATAATAACCTATACTAAATTGACCAATTCTTCAAAATAAACCATCTACTCAAAGTCTTACAAGAAAAAATTAATGAAGGGACCTCTATCTGTTTAAGAAATTAAATTGTCAAGTAATAACCTTCCAAAACAGAAAAAATGAGGCCCAGCTAGTTTTACTGGTGAATTCTACCAAACATTTAAGAAAGATGTTATACCAATTCTATACAACCTTCTTCACAGGATGAAAGCATTGCAAATACTTTCTATCTTATTTCATGAGGCCAGCATTACCCTGATACTAAAATTAAAGACATTACAATAGCAAAAATTGTAGACAAATATCACTCATAAACATAGATGTAAAAATTCTCAGAAACAGGACCCCTTCCTGATACCTTACACCAAAATTAACTCCAGATGGATTAAAGACTTAAACATCAGACCTAACACCATAAAAACCCTAGAAGAAAATCTAGGCAAAACCATTCAGGACATAGGTGTAGGCAAGGACTTCATGACCAAAATGCCAAAAGCAATGGCAACAAAAGCCAAAATAGACAAATGGGACCTAATCAAACTCCACAGCTTCTGCACGGCAAAAGAAACAGTCAGTACAGTGAATCGGCAACCAACAGAATGGGAAAAAATTTTTGCAGTCTACCCATCTGACAAGGGGCTGATATCCAGAATTTACAAAGAACTAAAACAGATCTACAAGAAAAAAACAAACAAGCCCATTCAAAAATGGGTGAAGGATATGAACAGATACTTTACAAAAGAAGACATACAGGAGGCCAACAAACATATGAAAAAATGCTCATCATCACTGGTCATCAGAGAAATGCAAATCAAAACTACATTGAGATACCATCTCACACCAGTTAGAATGGCGATCATTAAAAAATCGGGAAACAACAGATGCTGGAGAGGATGTGGAGAAATAGGAACACTTTTACACTGTTGGTGGGAATGTAAATTAATTCAACCATTGTGGAAGACAGTGTGGCGATTCCTCAAGGACCTAAAAATAGAAATCCCATTTGACCCAGCAATCCCATTACTGGGTATATATCCAAAGGATTATAAATCATTCTACTACAAGGACACGTGCACACGAATGTTCATTGCAGCACTGTTTACAATAGCAAAGACCTGGAACCAACCCAAATGCCCAACGATGATAGACTGGATAGGGAAAATGTGGTACATATACACCATGGAATATTATGCAGCCATCAAAAATGACAAGTTCACGTCCTTTGTAGGGACATGGATGAACCTGGAAATCATCATTCTCAGCAAACTGACACAAGAGCAGAAAATCAAACACTGCATATTCTCACTCATAGGCGGGTGTTGAACAATGAGAACACATGGACACAGGGAGGGGAGCACTACACACTGGGGTCCGTTGGGGGGAAATGGGGGAGGGACGAGGGGGTGGGGAGGTGGGAAGAGATAGCATGGGGAGAAATGACAGATACAGGCAAGGGGACGGAAGGCAGAAAACCACACTGCCATGTGTGTACCTACGCAACAATCTTGCATGTTCTTCACATGTACCCCAAAACCTAAAATGCAATTAAAAAAAATTACACAGCCACACACACACAAAAAAACAAATATTAGTAAAAAAAAATCCAATAATACACAAAACATGAAAAGAATTAAATACTATGATCAAATGGGATTTATTTCAGGTATGCATGGCTGGTTCAACATATGAAAATCAATTTATATAATCCATCACATAAACCTAATTTGAAAATAAGATATCATTTGTAATAGTGATACATTTTGGCTGTGTCTCCACTCAAGCCTCATCTTAAATTGGAGCTCCCATAATCCCCATGTGTCATGGAAGGGACCCAGTGAGAGCTAATTGTATCATGGGGATAGGTTGTTCCTATGCTGTTCTTATGATAGTGAATAAGTCTCACAAGATCTGATGGTTTTATACAGTGAGTTGTCCTGCACATATTCTTTTGCTGCCACCATGTAAGATGTACCTTTGCTCCTCCTTAGCCTTTCGCCATGATTGTGGGGCCTCCCCAGCCATTTGAATTTGTGAGTCTCTTAAACCTTTTTTTATTTATTCATTGCGTAGTCTTCAGTATTTCTTCATAGCAGCATGAGAACAAAATAATACAGTAAATTGGTACTGAGGTAGTGGGGTGTTGCTATAAGATACCTGATAATGTGGAAGCAGCTTTGGAACTGGGTAATGGGCACAGTTGGAACAGTTTGGAGGACTCAGAAGACAGGAAGATGTGAGGCAGTTTGGAACTTCCTAGAGACTTGTTGAATGGCTTTCATCAAAACACTGATACGGATATGGATAATAAAGTCCAAGCTGAAGTGGTCTCAGATAAAGTTGAGAAACTTGTTGGGAACTAGAGCAAAGGTGATTCTTGTTATGCTATAGCAAAGAGACTGGCAGAATTTTGCCCCTGCCCTAGAGATCTGTGAAATTTTGAACTTAAGAGAGATGATTTAGGGTATCTGCTGGAAGACATTTCTAAGCAGCAAAGTGTTCAAGAGGAAGCAGAGCATAAAAGTGTAAAAAATTTGCAGCCTGGCAATGCAATAGGAAAGAAAACCCCATTTTCTGGGGAGAAATTTGCATAAGTAATTAGGAGACAAATGGTAATTGCCAGGACCATGGGGAAAATGTCTCCAGGGCATGTCAAAGACCTTTGCTTTGGTCATGCCCATCACAGGTCTGGAGGCCTAGAAGGGAAAAATGATTTCTTGGGCCTGGTCCATGGCCCCTCTGCTGTATGCAGTCTTGTGACTTGGTGCCCTGCATTCTAGCCACTCCAGCCATGGCTAAAAGGGGCCAAGGTACAGCTTGGACAGTGGATTCAGAGGGTAAAAGCTCCACGTCTTGGCAGCTTCCGCATGATGTTGAGCGTACAGGTGCACAGAAGACAAGAACTGACGTTTGGGAACCTCCACCTAGATTTCATAGGATACGGAAACACTTGGATGTCCAGGAAGAGCTGTGCTTCAAGGGCAGAGCCCTCATGGAGAACTTTTGCTTTTCCAGTCAGAAGGGAAGTATGGGGTGAAAACCCCAACAAAGTGTCTCCACTGGAGCACCGCCTAGTGGAGCTGTAAGAGGGCCACCATCCTCCAGACCCCAGAATGGTAGATCCACTGACACTGTGAATAGCACTATACACATGAAGAAACCACAGACACCTAATGCCAGCTCATGAAAGCAGCCAGGATGAGCGCTGTACCCTATAAAGCCGTAGGGATGGAGCTGCCCAAGACTGAGGGACCCACCTCTTGCATCAGTCATTCAGTTTATATACACTGGGCACTGATGTTTGACACAGAGAAGAATGAATCAAACACCTATGTTTTTGTGGAGCTTAATTTATGGTACAGAGAGACAGATGATAAATATATACAATATATATTATATATACTATACACATAATTTATTTATCATCTATCGCTCTATACCATAAAGTATATATATACACATGCACACACACAATTTGTGTTTATATAATAGTTTATATACTATATTATATATACTATATATACTATATATTCATGTATACATAGTAAACATGTATGTGTACAGATATACATATATAAACTATGTAAGTACATGCATACATAGTAAAGATATATGTATATATGTGTTTATATGTATATATGTATATGCATAGATTTATAATATCAAACTATATATGTGTATATATATGGCAAACATGTATAAAATTTATATGTGTATATATGGCAAACATATGTATAAAATTTTTATGTGTATTATTCATATACATGGAGAATATATATATGTAATGTTATATATAATATAACCTTAGGTAGAGCAATGACCCCTAAAGACATCCAGGTCCTAATCTCCAGAACTTGTGAATACGTTAGATAACATGGCAAGGGGTATTAAAATTGTACATGGAATTAAGGTTGCTAAACAGATGACCTTAAAGTAAAGAGATTGACTTGACTTGGTCTAGTGAATTCAGTGTAATCACGAGGCTACTGTAAACGTGAAAGAAGGGAGTAGAAGAGTCAGTGTTCATGTGATCACTAGCTTTGAACACGGAAAATGTCCATCAGCCAAGGAATTCAGATAG
The DNA here is from genome assembly GCF_048565385.1 of Saimiri boliviensis. Taxonomy (NCBI): domain Eukaryota; kingdom Metazoa; phylum Chordata; class Mammalia; order Primates; family Cebidae; genus Saimiri; species Saimiri boliviensis. Next base: position 109,699,017 of record NC_133455.1, read on the forward strand.
TCTCCAGAAACTGGAGAAGGCAAAGAAATGTATTGTCCCTAGAATTTCCAGAAAAAAGAAATGGTCTTGCCAACATCTGAGTTTAGTTCACTGACATTTATTTCTGATTTCTGGATTTCAGATCTCTAAGATAATAAATTTGTTGTTTTAAACCATTAAGCACACATGTGCACAAACACACACTTCTACACAAGTGTGTTTTGGAGTGTCAGTGTTAACTGGTGATAAATACTATAAACATCAAACTGGTTAAAGAGTTATGGATAGGAAATGTTATTTTATGTGGTGTTCAGGAATGAATTTTATATGTGGTGTTTTATATGTGGTATTCAGGAATTATTTTATATGTGGTGTTCAGGAATGAAAAAAAATTCCCCATTAGAAGTGTGCTTGGCATATTTGAGGAATAGCAAAAAGGCTGCTATGGCTGAAGAGAAAAGACCCAGAATAAAACCTGTGGGATTGGATCTTTGTGGTGGTTACACATGTGGAGTGATTATTCCAGAAAGGGAGTGAAAATGAAGGCAGAAAGGGGAAACTTTTTCTTTTGCTCTGTTTTTTTTTTTTGTTTTGTTTTGTTTTTTAATAATAATGCATTACTTTTGTGTTGTTAAAGACTTTTCATTACAATATAGAGGTACAGGTAGTTTGAAGAAGAGAAAAGACAAGTGTAATGATGAAGTATATACTGGCAGATTGCATGTAACCTAGCTGGTTCAATACAAAAAATTGAGGGAAAGAGGTAGAAAATAATCAAAGTATGTGATTTTATTTAAATGGGTTCATTATCTAGTTATGCTTTTATACATTTCCATCTACTGAGTGTGTATATGCAAGTCAATAGCAACATGTGTATTAGTGTGTGCACATGCACATACGCCAATACCATTGTTGTTTGATACTGAATAATATGAAATAAGGTACATCATTAAATAGGCTGTACCTCTTAAGGGTACTAATAGTACAAAATTCCACAGTTGCTTTAGCAAAATGAATCAGAGTTGAGAGCATGGAATTTGGAATCAGACTGCCTGAGTTCAAGCCTTGGCTCCATCATTTACCAGCTGTGAGAACTAAGGGAGTCATTTGCCCTTTCTATACCTAGGGTTTTTTTAATCTGCAAAAGGGAGATAATAGCATCTGGTTGATGGTACTGTGGTAAGGAAGAAAATCTATTAATGCAAACAAAACACTAGAGCAACATCTCATAGGTAATAAGTGCTCAACAAATGTTAGCCACTAGTATTGTTTCTCTCACCTTCTCTTTTTGTGTTGTTGAATTAGATCTATTTTACCATTAAATTTTAATTATCTCTGTATGTGCAGATACTCCTAATTCACAAGATTTCAAAATTCTTAAGAATTTTAGTAATTATTTTTACTGAAATGGTACTTTGTTGATAGTTTGATGTCCCAAACTTCATAAAAAGTTAAAATAATAATTATTTAAAAATTTTGTCCAATTATGTTTTTGTTCCTCACGAATACAAAGTAGGCATAGAAATGCAACTAAATTCAACTGCCAACATACGTCTTTTACAGAATTGTTGTAATGGGATTGTTGAGGTTAATATTCTTTCAATATTAACAATTTAAGTTAGCGAAAAGATTCTTTTAAACATCACTTGTAGACATGATTTATCAGTTTAGCAATGTTTTTGAAATTGTGATGTCAATCTTATTCCAGTATTTTCCCCTAGCCCTGTCTTTTTTATTGGACTGCAAGTAATGTACCTTACATACACTGCTAACTTCCTAACTCCTAGCTTCTATTCCAAATATGCTTTAAGAGATTACTCTGGAAATCTTATTTCTTCCACCACTTTGTCACTCTGCTATGCACATGAAGTTAAAATCACTGTAACACTCAGTATTTAAAAGTAAAAATAATTTAAGATCATTATATTACCCTTAGACAAATAGAAGGTAATTCATTTTCATTAGGCAATACTTTTTCCTAATGATGCAATTCTGTTGAAATATTGTTCAAATATTTCATCATGATAGACTTCATCAGAAATCTCAGAAAATAAACAAATTTCATATTCCCTGGACAAAGTTAAAAAGAACCTTGTTTAACATTATTGCAAGTGAATCCTGTGTAATGAAATAAATACTTGGGATCCAATTCACTATGCCAAAAGAAACAAAATTAAGCTGAGTCACCAACAGCGGATTTTTCTTTTCTTCCTAAGCAGATAGCTACAAATGAAAGATTAAATATCTCCAGGAGGAGCCACTCTATGCTCACTTTATCTTGCATAGAGTGTCAGTTTACTAAGTTCAAGATGAATACATAGTTGACTATTTACCTATCTCCTCTTTTTTCTCTGGCAGCCTGTGGATTCAGAATTGTGACCATACCCTCTCTCGTTCCCTTCAACTTGTTTTTCCCCTTTAAATATTGAAGCCTTAAAAATCATCTTTTTTTACTATTTGCTGTTTTCTTTCTCTCTTCCTCCTCCCATTTTTTTATTCACAGGACATGTGATTTCACAACCTGCTAAAAATGAGCTTTCCTAATAATGTGGAATCTATTGGTCTAGGAATAAATCATCATAGAGAAATCAGAGAGATCAGAGATCATCATGAGAGAACAGACAAAATTTAAGACCAGGGAGTAATTTTCTTCTAAAATGCTTTTAAAAAAAGATTTTAAAAGGAAGAGACAGGGGAGTTGTGAAAGGAAAATAAAAACCTGAGACCCCAATTCACTATGCCAAAAGAAGCAAAATTAAGCTAAAAGCTGAGTTTTGCAAAATGCTGCCTTTCCTTTTGTTCCTAAGCACACAGCTACAGATAAAAGGTTAAATATTTCCACAGGTAGCTAGTCTACATTCACCTTATCTTGTGTAAAGTGCCGATTTACTGACCACAAGACAAACAAATAATTGACCATTTCCTTACCTAGTGGTTTTTCTCTTGCAACATGTGGATTCAGTAGTGTGACCATATATTCCCACTTTCTTCTCCAGCCTGCTTTTCTCCGTTAACTATTTAAGCCCTCAAAATATCACCTTTGGAGAAAGGCCCAGGCCTTTCTCCTGGGTATATCCTTAACTTGGGTAAGGTAAACTTCTAAACTGATTGAGACCTATCTCAGGTACATTTTGGTTTACAATCCAATCTCTGTGGCCCTATTCAACTGGATAGGACTACCAATGTGAGCAAATTAAATATATATGTATTGCTAAAAGATGACTGGGATCAATTTCTTTATTTCCTCAAAGACTTGCCTGTGGGGATTAAAAGGCTTTGACATGGGTTCCAGGGTTGTCAATTCACAACAGAGGTGACTACAGTTAAATATCTCAAGTCTACTGAGTCTTGGTTTCTTCATTTAGCACTGTGCTTAGCAATACTTTCCCCCGTTTATGAAAATGCCAATATCATTTAATGCCTCATAATTTTGTGACAAAAACAAAAGGCAGAATTATTACTTTTACCAATTTTCAAAGGAAAAAATAAATACTTTGTAAATCATCAATTAGACCTTTGAATTAGATCCTTTGACTATTACAGATCTCTTTTCCATCAGTCTCTATTACATAATTTATCAGAAGTCGTAACAACGCTGCTCTTTAACAAAAGAATATTTAATTAGATTAAGATTGTAACGTGATTCACAGGACATTAATCTTCTAGATTTATAAGTTGATTCTAAGAAAACTTTTAGATGTTATTTATTACACTTTTTTTATTTTAATAACCCTTATAAGTATCTCTTGATCTATCAAGAACCAAAAGGAAGATATAAAAATATTTCTAAATGTTACATTAATAAACTCTTGCCTTCCCTCTAAGATCTAGAAGACAACAATAATGCTCACTGTCACCACTGTTATTTAACATAGTAGTAGAAGTCCTAGGTAGAGTGATTAGGCAAGAGAAATAAGAAAGGGGCATCCGAACTGGAAAAGAAGAATTCAAATTATCTTGTTTGCAGATGATATGATCTTATATTTGGAAAATTCTAAAGATTCCACAAAACTATTAGAACTGATAAATTCAATAAAGTTGCAGGATACAAATTCAACATACAACTCTGTAGCATTTCTATATGTCAATAGTGAACAATGTGACAAAGAAATCAAAAAAGTAATCCCATTTACAATAGCCACACATAAAATTAAATACCTAGAAATTAATTTAACCAAAGAAGGGAAAGATCTCTATAATAAAAACTATAAAACCCTCATGAAAGAAATTGATGAAGACATCACAAAATGGGCAAATATTTCATGTTTATGGTTTGGAAGAATCAATATTTTTCAAATGTCCATATTATCCAAAGCCATCTATAAATCTAATGTAAACCCTATCAAAATACCAATGACTTTCTTCACAGAAATAGAAAAATCAATCTAAAATGTATATGGAACCATAAAAGACACAGAATAGCCAAAGGTGTCCTAAGCAAAAAGAAAAAAATGGAGGAATCACATTATCTGACTTTGAATTATACTACAGAGTTATAGTAAACAAAACAACATGGTACTGGCATAAAAACAGACACATAGACCAATGGATTAGAATAGACAACCAGAAACAAATCCACACACCTACAATGAATTCATTTTTGACCAAAGTGCCAAGAACATTCAATGGGGGAAAAGACAGCCTCTTCAATGAATGGTGCTAGGATGAAACTGGACACCTATTTCTAGCCATATTAAAAAAACCAATCAAAATGAATTAAAGACTTAAATCTAAAGACCTTAAACCATAAATTACCTCAAGAAAATATTGGGAAAATTCTCCAGAACATTGGTCTGGGCAAAAATTTCTTGAGCAATTTTCTTACCCTAGAAACACAGGAACCCAAAGAAAAATGGACAAATGGGATCACATCTTGTTAAAAAGTTTCTGCACAGAAAAGGATACAATCAAAAAAGTGAAGAGACACCCCATTGAGTAGGAGAAAATATTTGCAAACTACCCATCTGTCAAAGAATTAATAACCAGAATATCTAAGGAGCTCAAACAACTTTAGAGGAGAAAATCTAATAATCCCATCAAAAGGTGGGCAACATATTTGAATATACATGTCTCAAAAGAAGACATACAAATAGCACACAGACATAGGAAGAGGTGCTCAACATCATCGATCATCAGAGAAATGCAAGTCAATACTACAATGAGATACTATCTCACCCCAACTAAATGGCTTTTATCCAAAAGACAGGTAATAACAAATGCTGCTGAGAATGTTTGGAGTAAAGGGAATTCCTTGTACACTATTGGTGGGAATAAAAATTAGTACAGCTACTGTGAAGAACAGTTTGGAGGTTCCTCAAGAAACTAAAAATTGAGCTACCACGTGATCCAGCAATCCCACTGCTGGGTATATACCCAAAAGAAAGCGATTCAGTACATCTAAAAGTTATCCATACTCCCCTGTTTGTTGCAGCACTGCTTACAATATTTAAGATTTGGAAGCAGCCTAAGTGTCTGTCAACAGATAAACGTGTAAAAAAAAATGTGTACTATTCAGCTATAAAAAGAACGAGACCCAGTCAATTGCAACAAAATAATCGAACTGGAGATTATTATGTTAACTGAAATAAGCCAAGCACAGAAAGACAAACATTGCATGTTCTCATTTATTTATGGGATCTAAACAGCAAAGCAACTGAATTCATGGACATAGAGAGTAGAAGGATGGTTACCAGAGGCTGAAAAGGGTGGTGGGGAGTGTAGGGGTGGGGAGACGGGGATGGTTAATGGGTAAAAAAAATCGTTAAAAAAATGAGTAAGACTTACTATTTGATAGCACAACAGGGTGACTACAGTCAATTACTTAATTCTACCGTCTAAAATAATGTAAAGAGTGTAATTGAATGGTTTGCAACTCAATGAAAAAATGCTCGAAGGAATGGATGCCCCATTCTTCATTATTTGCTTATTTCACATTGCATGCCTGTACCAAAACATCTCACCCCCATAAACATATACACCTACTACATGTCCACAAAAAAATAAAAAATATACATATTTTTATACATCAAAAATTTATACCAAAGAAATACCTTAATCAGATTAAAAACTGATTTAAATCAATGTAAGCATTGTCAATATTTTAATGTGTGCTTCAATGTAAAAATTGTAATATGAGATATAATGTTCTCTTTGACAATTAGTGGTCTTTTTATACATTAAAATTTTCCATTAAATTTCCCATTATTTTAGTTTCAAAATATAAAACCCATTCTACCTTGAATCCATTGCAGCATCTTGTTTTCTTTTTCTCTGAAGATTCTGACTCTGCTGTCTTATTCAAATATTGATGTTGGTCCATGATTAAACTACAGATACCACGTGAATGTTTTTTAATTGTTGTTGATGCTTGGTTTGAAATGATCACCTGTTAAAAAAGAAAGTGCATAATTTATTTTACTTTAATCATATGAAATTAAAAAATAAGAAAAGCCATGAGCTCAATATCAATCAATCAATCATTCTCTAATATTCATTCAGGGTGTGTTATTTTCTGACCACAGGGCTAGGTCAACGCTGGACACAGAGGAAAGACAGACACAAACTCCACCAAAAGAGATTATAACTTACTTAGAAAAATAATTTTTTACTGACAAATTTGAAACAAGTAAATATGATAATATAAAACCACACACTAGATTGTATGAACAAAAATTTAAAATTATAGAAATTAAAATTGTTATATTTTCTATACATCCAGATTATAAGATTTATAAAAGCAAATTTATGTTTACATTATCCTTATAAGTTTATAAAGTGCCAAATGACTTGCACATAGTGGATACTCAAAATGGGTGGAAAAATAATGTAAGTAATAATAATTAGGATAGCCTCAGACAGTTTTATAGAGGAGATACCTATGGAACCAGGCTCAAAAAGCAGATACAGTTTAAATTTGTTTAAAAGAACAAAATGAATTCAAAGTATCTCTCAGAGAGACTCTGGACATGCTTGACCTTACCATCATCATGATCATACTGTTTATTGGGTTTATTCATTTATTTTTTAAGAGAAAATACATGCATGTAATTGAAAATGCAAAAAAAGCAAAAAAAGCAAATATTCTTCTCATAACCTTTGTCCCCTTTTCCAGAAATCTGATATGCATTTTAATTAAATACACAATATTTTGCCTTTTAATAGAAATGTGAGCATACCATTACCACTGTACTCTACCTTTTTACCTTCTGTATATGTTTTATATTAATAAAATCCTTCTCATTTTCCTTATGGTAGCAGGGTATTCTGTTGTTCATAATATATGTAACTAGCTCCATATTGATAACTATTTAACTTATATCTAATTATTTGATATTAGACAATGTTCTTAATATGTTATATGTGATGTTACTTATGTGTGGTCATATCTCTAGGATAAATTCCTACAAGTGGAGTTTTGAAGTCAAAGCACAAGAGAAATCATAGGTTTGAGAGTTACTAAACTCCTATTTTAAAGACTAGTAAAATGAGTCAACTTTTACTTCAGTTGACTCTTTTATATAGAATCGTGGATTACTCATGGAGGTTTAGAGATGTATTATTGTTTATACATATGTGCATAACACATTTATATATCTAAAGTATCTATATAAACAGACACATAACATAGATATAGGTATATGTTATGTATGTAGCATGCATACATAGATATATGCTATGTAGATATAACAGAGCTATGTAGATATATGCTATGAAGCTGCTTAAATATACCTTAGATATGTAAATATCTAAAGTATCTACATAAGTATCTGATTTATAATAGGATACTGACTATACAATACGTCTGATGTAGGTTATATGTATAGTTGATTCTCACTTTTTGCAATAATTATGTTCCATAAAGTTGCTGGGAACATTGAATTTGCAAATATGAATCATTGTTCCTAAAGGAGATAAATAGTTAGGTGACTGTGTGCCTTTGGTCACAACATTTTCATCAATGGATCAATACATAACTTAATACATAATGTTTTATATATGTTTCTGTTTAAAGTACTTTGGTATTTACTGTTGATTCATTAACACTGAAGAGTGGTCAATAGCCCTGTAGTTCATGCCAGAAGTAAACTTACACAGCATATATATATATACACACACATACATATATATATATATATATATATATATATATATATATATATATATATCTTCTGTCAGGCACTCTTGGAGGCAGGAACATGGGACAACACTTCACTTTGTTCCACCTCAGCTGGAAACATAGCAACTCAAAATTTTCACCACTCTGTCCATGCGTGCCAATGACCATAAAAGCCTAGGAGTATTAATTTTGGTCTCATAAATAAATTTTAGTGTTTAGATAAATTTTCTAATATAGAATCTTTGAATAATAAATATCTATTTGATGTTTTATGCATTAATTTGCTCAACAAGAATGTACAAAAATCATGAATATATGTCCTGTATATTTAGGGGATAATGCATGAATATGGTAATAATAAATATCTGAAGATACTATCACTTATGTATATGTGAGTGTATATAAATATATTTCATGAATGCTGAAACTCATACATATGTAACTCTAAGAGAAGTTCAATTGTGTTTTGTAGGTGAGGGGAAAAAAATTAACAGTTTGGTGGACTCAAGGTAATAAGCAGCCCCTTAATAAATTCATACCACTTTTTTCATGACTATCTCTTGCTGTTTCTTTCTTCATAATTTACAAGTTAGAAAATATTTATTTATGTTATACTTTACGTTTTGGGGTACATGTGTAGAACATGCAGGTTTGTTATATAGGTATAAAAGTGCCATGGTGGTTGGCTGCTTCCATAACCCATCATTTACATGAGGTATTTCTCCTAATAATGTCCCTCCCCTAGTCCCCCATCCTCTGACAGGCACCAGTGTGTGATAATCCCCTCCCGTGTCCATGTGTCCTCATTGTTCAACACCCACTTATGAGTGAGAACATGCAGTGTTTGGTTTTCTGTTCTTGTATTAGTTTGCTGAGAGTGATGGTTAACAGCTTCATCCATGTCCCTGAAAAGCACACGAACTCATTTTTTATGGCTGCATAGTATTCCATGGTGTATATGTGCCACATTTTCTTTATTTAGTCTATCACTTATGGGCATTTGGATTGGTTCTACTCTTTGTTATTGTGAAGAGTGCTACAATAAACACATGTGTGCATATGTCCTTACAGTAAAATAATTTATAATCCTTTGGGTATATACCCAGTAATGGGATTTCTGGGTCAAATGGTAGTTCTAGATCCTTGAGGAATTGCCACAGTGTCTTCCACAATGGTTGAACTATAATTTACACTCCCACCAACAGCGTAAAAGCTTTCCTATTTCTCCATCTCCTCTCCAGCATTTGTTGTCTCCAGATTTTTTAATGATCACCATTCCAACTGCCATGAGATGGTATCTCAATATGGTTTTGATTTGCATTTCTCTAATGACCAGTGATGATGAGCACTTTTTACTATGTTTGTTGGCTGCATAAATGTCTTCTTTTGAAAAGTGTCTTTTCATATCCTTCATCCACTTTTTGATGGGGTTGTTTGTTTTTTCCTGTATATTTGTCTAAGTTCTTTGTAGATTCTGGATACTAGCCCTTTGCCAGATGGATAGATCACAAAATTTTTCCTCCACTCTTTAAATTGCCTGTTAACTTTGATAATTGTTTCTTTTGCTGAAGCTCTTAAGTTTAATTAGATTACATTTGTCTATTTTGGCTTTTGTTGCCATTGTTTTTGGTGTTTTAGTCATAAAGTCTTTGCCCATGCTGATGTCCTAAATGGTATTGCCCATTCAGGCATAATGGTAAATGGATCAATGCAATAAGAAGAGCTAACTATCCTAAATATATATGCACCCAATACAGAAGCACCCAGATACATAAAGCAAGTTCTTTTTTTTTTTTTTTTTTTTTTTTTTTTTTTTTTTTTTTTGAGACGGAGTTTCCCTCTTGTTGCCCAGGCTGGAGTGCAATGGCGCGATCTCGGCTCACCGCAACCTCCGCCTCCTGGGTTCAGGCAATTCTCCTGCCTCAGCCTCCTGAGTAGCTGGGATTACAGGCACGCGCCACCATGCCCAGCTAATTTTTTTGTATTTTTAGTAGAGACGGGGTTTCATCATGTTGACCGGGATGATCTCGATCTCTTGACCTCGTGATCCACCCGCCTCGGCCTCCCAAAGTGCAGGGATTACAGGCTTGAGCCACCGCGCCCGGCCATGCAAGTTCTTAACAACCTACAAAGAGACTAAAACTCCCACAAAATAATAGTGGGAGACTTTAACACCCCACTGTCAACATTAGACAGATCAAGGAGACAGAAAATTAACAGGGAAATCCAGGACTTGAACTCAGATCTAAACCAAGTGAACCTAATAGACAGCTACAGAACTCTCCACCCCAAATATACAGAATATACATTCTTCTTAGAACCACATCACACCTATTCTAAAATTGACCACATAATTGGAAGTAAATCACTCCTCAGCAAATGCAAAATAATGGAAATCAGAACAGTCTCTCAGACCACAGTGCAATCAAATTAGAATCAGAATTAAGAAACTCAATCAAAACCACACAATAACATGGAAAATGAACAACCTACTTCTTAATGACTACTGGGTAAATAACAGAATTAAGGAAGGAATTAAGTTTTTTGAAACTAATGAGAACAAAGACACACATACCAGAATCTCCGGGACACATTTAAAGCAGTGTCTAGAGGGAAATTTACAGCACTAAATGACCACATGAGAAGCGAGGAAAGATTAAAAAAAAATCGACACCCTAATGTCATGATTAAAAGAACTAGAGGAGCAATATCAAACAAATTCAAAAGCTAGCAGAAATAACTAAGATCAGAGCAGAACTGAAGGAGATAGAGATACAAAAACAAACAAAACAAACAAACAAACAAAAAAAAAACCCTTGAAAAAAAAAAATGAATCCAGGAGGTGGTTTTTTGAAAGATCAACAAAATAATAGACCTGCTAGCCAGACTAATAAAAAAACAAAAAAGAGAAGAATCAAATAGATGCAGTAAAGAATGATAAAGGGGATATCACCATCAATTCTATAGAAATACAAACTACCATCAGAGATTACTACAAACACCTCTATGTACATACACCAGTAAATCTAGAAGAAATAGATAAATTCCTGGACACTTACACTCTCCCAGGACTAAACCAGGAAGAATTTGAATCCCTGAATAGACCAATAACAAGGTTTGAAGTTGAGTCAGCAATTCATAGCCTACCAAACAAAAAAAGTCTAGGACCAGATGGGTTCACAGCCAAATTCTACCAGACATACAAACAGGAGCTGGTACTGTTCCTTTGGAAATGATTCCAAACAATATAAAAAGAGGGAATCCTCCATAACTCATTTTGTGAGACCAACATAATCCTGATACCAACACCTGTCAGTGACACAAATAAAGAAGAAAATTTCAAGCCAATATCCCTGATGAACATCGATGTGAAAATCTTCAATAAAATACTGGCAAACTAAATCCCACAGCACATCAAAATCTTATTCATCATGATCAAGTTGGCTTCATCCCTGAGATGCAAAGATGGTTCAACATACACAAATCTATAAACGTAATCCATCACATAAACAGAACTAAAGATAAAAACCACATGATTATCTCAATAGATGGAGAGAAGGCCTTTGACCAAATTCAACAGTGCTTCATCTAAAAATTCTCAATAAACTAGGTATCGATGAAACGTATCTCAAAATAATAAAAGATATTTATGACAGACTCACAGCCAATATCATACTGAATGGGCAAAAACTGGAAGCATTCCCTTTTAAAACTGGCACAAGACAAGGGTGCCCTCTCTCACTAGTCCTATTTAACACAGTATTGGAAGTTCTAGCAAGAGCAGTCAGGCAAGAAAGGAAATAAAGGGTATTCAATTAGGAAAGGAGGAAGTCAAATTATTTCTATTTGCAGATGACATGACTGTCTATTTAGAAGACCCCATTGTCTCAGCCCAAAATATTCTTAAGGTGATAAGCAACTTCAGCAAAGTCTCAGGATACAAAAATCAATGTGCAAAAATCACAAGCATTCCTATACCCCAATAATAGACAAACAGACAGGCAAATCATTAATGAACTCCCATTCACAATAGCTACAAAGAGAATAAAATACTTAGGAATATAACTAACAAGGGACATGAAGGACCTCTTCAGGGAGAACTACAAACCACTGCTCAAGGAAATAAGAGACAACACAAACAGATGAGAAAACATTCCATGCTTATGGTTTAGAAGATTCAATATTGTGAAAATGGCCATACTGCCCAAAGTAATTTATAGACTCAATGCTATCTCCATCAAGCTACCATTGACCTTCTTTACAGAACTAGATAAAAACATCTTAAATTTCCTATGGAACTGAAAAAGAGCCCACATAGCCAAGACAATCATAAGCAAAAAGAAGAAAGCTGAACGCATTACGCTACCTGACTTCAAACTATACTACAAGGCTACAGTAATCAAAACAGCATGGTACTTGTACCAAAACAGAGATAAAGACCAATGGAACAGAAAAGAGGCTTCAGAAGTAATGCCATACATCTACAGCCATCTGATCTTTGACAAACCTGATGAAGATAGGCAATGGGCAAAAGATGCCCTATTTAATAAATGGTGTTGGAAAAACTGGCTAGCCATGTAGAGAAAGTTGAAACTGGTCCCCTTCCTTACACCTTATACCAAATTAACTTCAGATGGATTAAAGATTTAAACATAAGACCTAAAAACTGAGAAGGAAACCTAGGCAATACTGTTCAGGACATGGGCACAGGCAAGGACTTTATGACTAAAACACCAAAAGCAATAGGAACAAAAGCCAAAATAGACAGATGGGAACTAATTAAACTTAAGAGTTCTGCACAGAAAAACAAACAAACAAACAAACCACACACAATCATTAGTGTGAATCTGCAACTAACAGAATGGGAAAAACTTTTTGTAATCTACCCATCTGACAAAGGGCTAATATCCAGAATCTACAAAGAAAATAAACAAATTTACAAGAAAACAACAAACAATCCCATCAAAAAGTGGATGAAGGATATGAACAGATACTTTTCAAAAGAAGATACTTATGCAGCCAACAAACATAGGAAAAAATGCTCATCATCACTGGTCATTAGAGAAATGCAAATCAAAACCATACTGAGATACCTTCTCATGCCAGTTGGAATGGCAATTATTAAAAAATCTGGAGACAACAGATGCTGGAGAGGATGTGGAGAAATAGGAAGACTTTTACACTGTTATGGGAATGTACATTAGTTCAATTATTGTGGAAGACAGTGTGATGTTCCCTCAAGGATATAGAACTAGAAATACCATTTGACCCAGCAATCCCATTACTGGATATACATACCCAAAGGATTATAAATTGTCCTATTATAAAGACACATCTACATGTATGTTCATTGTGGCACTGTGTACAATAACAAAGACTTGGAACCAACCCAAATATCCATCAATGATAGACTGGATAAAGAAAATGTGGCACATATACACCATGGAATACTATTCAGCCATAAAAAATGATGAGTTCATGTTCTTTGCAGGGATATGGATGAAGCTGGGAACCCTCATTCTCAGCAAACTGACACAAGAACAGGAAACCAAACACCACATGTTCTCATTCAAAAGTGAGTGTTGAGCAATGAGAATACATGGACACAGGGAGGGCAATATTACACAACTGGGGCCTGTTGAGGGGGATGGGGGTTTAGGGGAGTGACAGCAGGGAGTGGGGGGAATGGGGAGGGATAACATTAGGAGAAATATCTAATGTAGGTAATGGGGAAATGTATGCAGCAAATCACCATGGCATGTGTATACCCATGTAACAATCCTGCACAAGCTGCACATGTACCCAGTACTTAAAGCATAATAAAGAAAAAAAAATTATGTCTTGTTGATCCATCTAATATTGACAATGGAGTGTGAAAATCTCCCACTATTATTATGTGGGAATCGAAATCTCTTTGTAGGTCCCTAAGAACTTGCTTTAGGAATCTGGGTGCTCCTGCATTGGGTGCATTTATATTTAGAATAGTTAGCTCTTCTTGTTGCATTGATCATTTACCATTATGTAACGCCTTCTTTGTCTCTTTCAATCTTTGTTGGTGCAAGTCTATTTTATCAGAAACTAGGATTGCAACCCCTGCTTTTGTTGTTGCTGTTGTTCTCCATTTGCTTGGTAAATCTTCCTCCATATGTTTATCTTGAGCCTATGTGTGTCTTTGCACATGGGATGGGTCTCCTGAATACAGCACACAGATGTGTCTTGACTCTTTATCCAATTTGCCAGTGTCTTTTGATTGGGGCATTTAGCCTATTTACATTTAAGGTTAATATTGCTCTGTGTGAATTTGATCCTGCCATTTTGATGCTAGCTGGTTGTTTTGCCTGTTAGTTGATGCAGTTTCTTCATTGCATCAATGGTCTTTACCATTTAGTATGTCTTTGCAGTGTCTGGTATCAGTTGTTCCTTTCCATGATTAGTGCTTCCTTCAGGAACTCTTGTAAGGCAGGCCTGGTGTGACAAAATCTCTCAGCAATTGCTTGTTTGTAAAGGATTTTATTTCTTCCTCACTTTTGAAGCTTAGTTTGGATGATATGAAATGCTGAGTTGAAAGTTCTTTTCTTTATGGATGTTGAATGTTGGCCCCCACTCTCTTCTGGCTTGTAGGATTTCTGCTGAGGGATGTGCTGTGAGTCTGATGGGCTTCCCTTTGTGTAACCCAACCTTTCTCTCTGGCTACCCTTAGCATTTTTTTTTTTTTTCATTTCAACCTTGGTGAATCTGATGATTATGTGTCTTTGGTTGCTCTTCTCGAGGTGTATCTTTGCCGTGTTCTCTGTCTTTCCTGGATTTAAATGTTGTCCTGCCTTGCTAGGTTGGGGAAGTTCTCCTGAATAATATCCTGAGGAGTGTTTTCCAACTTTGTTTCATTTTCCCTTTCAGGTACACTGATCAAATGTAGATTTGGCCTTTTCTCATAATCCCATATTTCTTGGAGGCTTCATTCATTTCTTTTTACTTTTTTTTCTCTATTTTGTCTTCTCACTTTATTTCATTGAGTTGATCTTCAGTCTCTGATATCCTTTCTTCTGCTTGATCGATTTGGCTATTGAAATTGTTTATGCTTCACGAAGTTCTTGTGCTGTGCTTTCAACTCCATCAGGTTATTTATGTTTTTCTCTAAACTGGTTATTCTAGTTTGCATTTTGTCTAACCTTTGTTCAAGGGTCTTAGCTTCCTTGCATTATGTTAGAACAGGCTCCTTTAGCTTGAAGAAGTTTGTTATCACCCACTCTTTGAAGCCTGCTTCTGTCAGTTCATCAAACTCCTTCTCTGTCCAGTTTTTTTCTCTTGCTGGCAAACTGTTTTGGTCCCTTGAAGTAGAAGTGGTATTCTTGGAATTTTTGGAATTTTCAGTCTTTTTGCACTCGTTTCTTCCCATCTTGGTGAATTTATCTTTGTTTGGTCTTTGAGGTCAGTGATCTTTGGATGGGACCTCTGAGTGAATGTCCTTTTTGTTGATGTTGAAACTCTTTCTTTCTGTTTGATGGTTTTCCTTCTAACAGTCAGGCTTCTCGGCTGTAGGTCTGCTGGAGTTTGTTGGAAGTTCACTCTAGATCCTGTTTGCCTGAAATGACCAGTGGGGGCTGCAGAACAGCAAAGATTGCTGCCTGTTTCTTCCTCTGGTAGCTTCATCCCAGAGGGGTACCCACCGGATACCAGCCAGAGCTCTCCTGTATGAGGTGTCTGTCAGACCCTACTGGGAGGTGTCTCCCAGTCAGGATACATGGGGGTCAGGGAGCCACTTAAGGAGGCAGTCTGTCCCTTAGTAGAGCTCAAACACCGTACTGGGAGATCTGCTGCTCTCTTCAGAGCTGCCAGTAAGGAACACTTAGGTCTGCTGAAGCTGTACCCACAACTACCCTTTTCCCAGATGATCTGTTCCAGGAAGGTGGGTACTTTATAAGTCCCTGACAGGCTGCTACCTTTTTTCAGAGCTACCCTGCCCAATGAGGACATCTTGTGAGACAGTCTGCCTGCAGCTGCTGCGCTGTGGTGGGCTTTACCCAGTTTGAACTCCCTGGCAGCTTTTTTTTGCACTTGAGGTTGAAACTGCCTACTCAAGCCTCAGCAATGATGGATGCCCCTCCCCTCACCAAGCTTTAATTGAATGTTGCGAGTCAAACTCAGACTGCTGTGCTGGCTGCAAGAATTTTAAGACAGTGGATCTTGGCTTGCTGGTCCCCATGGGGGTGGGACCCACTGAGCCAGACCACTTGACTCCCTGGCTTCAGGCCCCTTTCTAAAGGAGTGAATGGTTCCAGCTTGCTGTTGTTTCAAGTGCCAATGGGGTATGAAAAAAAAAACTGCTTTGGCTACCTTCTGCCCAGTTTTGTGCTGGAACCCTAGTGCCCTGGTGGTTGTGTTGGACCCAGAGGGAATATCCTAGTTGGTGGGTTGAGAAGACTACAGGAAAAGCACAGTAATTGGGCCAGACTTCAGGAAACAGTCCCTAATGGCTTCTCTTGCCTAGGAGAGGGAGTTCCCTGGCCCCTTGTGCTTCCTAGCTGCAGCGACACCCCCACCCTGCTTTGGCTTGCCCTCATTGGGCTATACCCACTGTCCAACCAGTTCCAATGAAATGAACCAGGTACCTCAATTGGAAATGTGGAAATAACCTGCCTTCTGCGTCAATCTCACTGGGAGCTGCATACCAGAGTCGTTCCTATTTAGCCATCTTGCCCAGATCCCCGAAAATATTTATTTTTTTACCAATTAATTATATAATTGGAAATCTCTTTGAATAACTTGCAAGATGGATAGTCTTCCTTTAGCTGTAGACTTTTCTTTTTCTTGATACTAAACAAATATTCCTGAAGTCTTGAAGACTATTACCTCACCACTCAAGCCTTGTTTCTTTCAAGTGATCAACTTATAGCCCTGTCTTCCAGCTTGCTTTCTTTCCTGGGCATATCATGTCCATTCTTGAAATCATTCAAAGATCTCTCTTGCAACAAAAATAAAACTTATACCTCCTATTTGAGGATCTTCACAGCCTAAATCAATTCTTATTTTTAGTCCCATTCCTGATACAACCATACAAGTCTTCTACTTGCAAGTCTTCTACATGTGGAAGCACTGTCCCAGGAAGAAAGTTCTCTACCTGCATATATATTTCTTCTATTCCTGGAATGTCTTTCCCCATCACTTGGCTGTAATGCTGCTCCAAATCATACCATTTTAATGTTTCCCCATTTTCTTCCAGTTGAAATAACGAACCTCTCTCACCCTGCTTTGCCATTAGAGAACATATCTGAATAATCATTACTTTTTTCCGTATTCCCCCTACTTTCCAAAACAACGATTCCACACCTCTCTCTTTTATGTTCAGATAAAATACCCAGCCAGAAAAATAAGAAATTTGGGCACTTTGTTCATCATCTCTCATAAAGGTTAAATTGTATTAAGTAAGTACAAAGTACCTAGAAAGCTGGAGTATCAATTTAGCCTTGAATAAATACCACACTTTTTACTTCTTTGTGGCATTTTAAGACTTATTTAGCAGCATTTAATGTATTTTGCTCTGAACATATTTTTTCTGAGTTCCAAGTTATTGACAGAAATAAATTTTAAGAACACAATATAAGACAGAGTCACAGGTATTTGGATATAGCATTGCAACTCTTTCCTGAGCAGAGCAGGTCAGTTCTTCCCAGCTTGATAGGGCTGAAGTACAGGGCAGAATCTTGCCAGCTTCTGCTTATTTCTGTCATGCTTTTCATACTTAAGGGGTTATAGAAAACCAGTGCCGGCCAAGTGACCCAGTTTTTGCGTGTACCTATGGAACCAAGGAGGATTAAAGGGAAAACAGCATTTCCTAACTTCTTAGATTTTTCAGAGGAGAGATTTTCTGCATCTCCACCTGACTTACACAATGAAAACAATTGCCTTATCAGGGAAGTCACCTTCCTGAATGAGTGAAGGGAACCAATATTTTACTGAGCTGTCAATTCCTTCCAAGAGCTGTGCCCACAAGATTTTTTTTCTCTTATTTCAACAGAGATAAAAAATTATTTTGAAAATCTTTTTTCCATCACCCTAAATCAAACGAGGTGAACAGAGGAAAGTGAAGTGGTTAAGTGACTTTGAAACACATTTACCACCCTGCCCCCCCACCCATCCACTCCAACTTATGCAATTAAAGTGAAATTAAAGAAATAGAGAGGCTAGTATAATTCTATACAGTTTATGCAAATAATTATCTTATAGTATACTTTAAGAAAGTAACTTAGAAGTCCATTCTTTCAGGCTTCATGTTTCATTCATTTAGAAAGCAATGGAAGTAGGACTTCAAACTTTATTTTTTACTTTATAAAGTATGATTTACTCTAATTTATCTTTGAGGATTTAAACCTGAGGCTCCTCTATTTCTAGAAGGGATATTTACTAGGCTTTAAGGCTCAGAACATAAGTGTGGCAAAAATGCAGAGCATAAAATTTGTAAAATTTATCATAACTACCAAAACATTTTCACTGAAATTTGTTAAAATTTCTTACATTAAAAAAAGTTAATTAAACAACCTTGACGGTTCTTACCTGGACTTAGAATGCTACAGCAACTGCAAAAAGTTCAACCTTATTCTGGTGTTAAAGTCACACTTTAAATAGTTAGTTGGCTTTTTGTTTGTTTGTTTTTGTGAGTTCAATGATGATTAACCATCTAATTAGGTAATTGTCCTAGACAAACAGAAAAAAAAATACCTAGCTAATTCTCATAGAATTAGCTAGGTATTTTGTACATTCTGGTAATGTGTGCATTCTGAGAAATTATTAATAGAAGCTTTAAAAGATAGGCTTCTTGTGAAGTTTCTATTAATAATTTCTCAGAATGCACACATTATTTTATATTAACATTAGAAAAGAAATTATTTCTGGGAATGACTTATTTTTTATGCAATTAAGTTGGTTGCATTTTTTTCTTTAGAAATACAAACACATTATCCAAAATATTTAAAACTGTTCCAAATAAAAAATATGTCAAGACACATTTAAAAATGTGCCTACTGGTTACATTAGCATTCAAAAAATAAAGCATACCCTCTTTGCTTGTTACATGAGTATGGGTCGAATATGATGTAGATGGACACTGGATATCCCGCATGGAATACTAAATTGCCAATTAATCATAAGACTAGTCTTCTAAAGGACAAAAATCAAGACTGGTTTGTATGATATATTCCTACATCAAAGCTTAACGAAAGAATGGGGTCCTTCTACTGACTTGGTTTTTAGAGACAGGAAGACCCTGACTCAGCTGAAAGTTTCCTTGAGTAAGGATGAAGTCAAATTAATTAATTCAGTAACTCAAATATATTTGACTCCCTTCTATACCTCAGGCATCTGGCTGTTTATCTCTTTCTGACAGTTTACCCATGGAGCTGATAGAACTGAAGAAAATCCAGCAACCATGCTGACTTTAAATTTATTATCATGAAGCCAAAATGGACCTTTTATTTTGCCTAGAAGTCACACTATATTTTTCTAATCCATGTCATTCGCTTTCTGAGTAACTGCTTTGCACTTTCACCTCTCTTCTTGAAATTCTCACATGGGCTTTCCTCTGTCCACCTTCAGCTGATGACCTATTTCACTGACCAAAAATAAAGAAACCTTCCAAAAGCTCCCTAGATCACATCTATATAGGAAAAGCATTAGTACCACATGTTCTACCTTGATGAACTGTCCATGTGAAAGCTAAGGCCAACCTACACTTGTGTATCAGA
Source organism: Saimiri boliviensis (assembly GCF_048565385.1). Taxonomy (NCBI): domain Eukaryota; kingdom Metazoa; phylum Chordata; class Mammalia; order Primates; family Cebidae; genus Saimiri; species Saimiri boliviensis. The sequence goes on from NC_133455.1 coordinate 109,718,850, forward strand.
TTGCCTTCTTTCCTTGTGCTGTCGAGGATATCGCTTTCCCCGTTCTAAAGAAATATCCCAAGCAGCAGGTTAGCATCTGGTCATTTCCCCATCTTTCAAGATCTCTCTTTGGATTCCACTCGTATATTGATATGGCCCTATTTCTGTGCCATTATTACAGAAAAAAAAGTCTCATTTATAATTATTGTTTTCAATTTCTCTCCTCACAGTCTCTCTTGAACACACACCTGTCAGGTTTTTGCCCCCAACTTCCTAATAAATTCCTCCTAAGTCATAAATTATCTAAATTCGACATGTAATGATCCTCATCTGACTTAACTATTCGTGGCATTTTTGAGAGCTGAGGATTCTCTCCCCTGGCAATACTTTCCAGGACACTATTCTTTGTGGGTTGCTTTGTAACTTTCACTGACTTCTCCATTTACAAATCATTGACCAATTTTTTTTTTTTTTTTTTTTTTTTTTTACATTTTTTAGGCTTCTTAAAGCATTTCAGGATTCAACTTTTGCATATATGTGTATGATCTTGTCTATTCTTACATCTCAAAATACTATCTTTATGTTGATAATTTCAAAATTTGTATCTGTGGCCAAAGCCTAGCTTCTTAACTTTAGATTCATCTAGTTTCCTCACCAGTTTCCTCTATATCTGTAATAAGTATCTCATACTTAATTTTTTTTTTCTTTTCTTTCCTTTTTTTTTTTTTTTTTAAATTGAGAGGGCGTTTTGCTCTTTGTTTTCCAGGCTGGTGTGCAGTGGCATGATCTTGGATCACTGCACTCTCTGCTTCCTGGGTTGATGCAATTCTCCTGTCTCAGCCTCCTGAGTAGCTGGGATTACAGGTGGCTGCCATCATGCCCAGCTAATTTTTGTGTTTTTAGTAGAAACGGGTTTCACCATGTTGGTCAGCCTGGTCTCGTACTCCTGACCTCAGGTAATCTGCCCTTCTTGACCTTCCAAAGTGCTGGGATTACAGGCATCAGCCACTGCACCTGGGTCATAATGAACATTTTCTGAACAGGTATCCTCATCTTCCTTTCTCAAACCTCTTTCCTCCTGGAATATCCTTATTTTAGCAAAGGCTATTCTATCCTTCCAGTGGCACACACATATGCAAAATATTGAAATAATTCTTATTCCGCTGTTGGTCACGCTCATATCAGGCTCAAACTTCAAATTATGTCCAGAATGAGGCTACTTTTCAACACCTCCACAAGTTTTATTCTGGTTCTGAATTATTGCAGTATCCTCAAATTTGTACCTCAGCTTGTCTCCTGTCTACTCACAGCCCCTCTTTCCCAAGCTCACTTCCCTGTGTAAATCTGAAAACAGCAGTCAGGGTCATCATGTCAAAGCAAGTCATATCATGGCACAGCTGTGCTCAGATCCCCACTCCCGCCCCACCAGTGGATACCCACATCATTCAGCATAAAATCCAAAGAGCAATCTGAAGGCTCTATAGCTCCTATCCCGAGCATCTTTGATTCTGTTGTTCTTTCTGTCTGAAATGTTCTTTCCCAATAGCTGCATAGCTCACTCCCTCACCATGTTCCAGTACTCACACAAATGACACTTTCTCAGTGAGGTCTTCGGTAATCACTTTTTATTATTACTCCCTCTGACGCTCAATATAGCTTTTTTGCTACTTAAATGTTCTATTTATCAGACTGTGAATTCTGCTCACCTATTTTGTTTATTGTCAGCCTTCCTTTGCCTCACAGCTGTATATTTGTACTACTGAGTAAGCTCTAGAAGTGCAAGGATGTGTCTTTATCTTTTTTGTTCACTGCTGTATTATCTAGAATAATATCTATTACCTAGAAGATACTCAATAAATATTTTTAAAGGAATATATAAGCTCTAGAAGTGCAAGGATGTGTCTTTATCTTTTTTGTTCACTGCTGTATTATCTAGAATAATATCTATTACCTAGAAGATACTCAATAAATATTTTTAAAGGAATATATAAATGCAATTTCCATTTTAAACAACTTATAGCAGCTAAATGATGTCAAAACCAGGACTTAATCTGGAGTAATATTTAAAATGATAAGGAAGTTGGCTATAATTATATATGACAAAGTTATCCAACTATCAATGATCATGATATTAAAAAGCTGAAAACAGTCAACAATTGATTTTCCTTAAAGAGTCAGGCATGACAGTGATGCATACTATGTTAAGAAATTCTCCATGAAAATTGTATTCAAAATCTTCCAATGCTTCCTAGCTTACTTAGAATAAATACCCAAGTCCTTTCTACATCCCACAAGAATCTACACCATCTTTTCCCCAGTTATCCCTCTGACAATATTTTCTACAAGTATTTCCTACTCAGCCATTACTATCCAGCAACACGGACCGACTTGATATTCCATAAACCTTTCATTTTATATACCTGCTTCAAGTCCTTGCCACTCGTCTTCCTTTTACATGAACTCTTTTGCCCCCAGATGTTCATTTTTCACTTCAGTTATTTTTCTGCTTAACCATTGCTGCCTTGCAGATGCTTTCCCTGACCTATAATAAAACATTTGTAACTCTCTAATGACTTGCCCTACTGACCTCTCCATATCTCTTGAAATTCCATGTTTTTATAAATTGTGTTTGTATATTTTCTTTCCCAGCAACAAAAGGGCAGGAACTTCATCCTTTTTGTTCGGTCATTTTCTAGTATACTGCTTGTTATATTATAGGAACAACACACATTTTGAATAAATGAGTCAATTATGCCAGCTGCATGGATCCTGAACAGGTCTGACACACAGAAAGAGATTAGCAACTCTTCTTGCTTCTTATATTTTAGTGCTTCAGCCCTGTGGTCTTCAATGTGAGATATGCATCCTCTCCGAGAAATGAGAGGCCTTTCCAAAGCATATGCAAGTACAGATAAAGTTTTAGAAAAAAATTAACAACTTCATGGAAGAATAATTTATATGCAGTAAAATGCACATACATAAAGTATACCATTAAATGAATTTTGGCATATGCATTCAGTCATAAAACAAAGATAATGAAGATGGTCATCCCCAGAAGTTTTCTCCTGTCCTTTCCTACCACTACCCAACTCAGACCAGAACATTGAACTGCTTCTGTCACTATAGATTAGTTTACATTTTAAAGAATTTTATATTAAGGTACATCAAACAATAGGTACTTCTTTCTGCTTGACTCACCATAATTACTTGAAGGTTCAGCCATATTGTCATAGATAAAATAATGCATTCCCTTCAATGCTAGTTTTTTCTTATATGAATATACAATTTATCTACTCACCTGTTTATAGAGCTATACTTGAGTGAGTTGAAACAGAAGCATCACATACTGAGTTTGTTGAGAGTTCATTTTTATGCCAGCGTCCAAGAGTCAGTTAGAGCGCAAACCTCTCAGCCAAGAACAAAGGGTGGTCCACATTGTTATATCAGTTTAGGGTCAGGGGGCAGTAAGCAGATTACTACAGAAGCAGAAAGAGTAGGTTATGGGAGAAGGGGGGCCTAACAAAAAGTTCTTAAAATTGTTTTTTCACTCAGAATGTGGGGTAGCAGTTACACGGTTACAGATATAGGATGTACAGGGCCAGTGGGCCCTGTTTCTCAGAAAATTGGTTACAAAGATGCCAGGTGTCTCAGATGGCAAGCTTTCAGAACAGAATGCCCTACATAACTCACGGTGGGCAAACATAGCACAGGGTGGGCAAAATGGAGTTGGCAGAATTGTTTAAAATGTACTCATTATAGCCAAACTCAAGCTAGGATATTTCATTTTCCATTGATGTTTGGCAGAATTAAATCATGGATTTCTTAGTGGTATTCAAGGGATAATAGTTTGTTCTGATACATATGACGCTGATGCCGTTTGATGAATTTTAGGAGTTAATTTAGTATATATAGTCCAAAAGTTAGACTTAAAAGAAGGAGGACTAGGGGGCCTGACAGTCTGGTGATCAGGGTGATGACTCAGGGTTTTCAATTAAATAGTCCCTGATACTATGGAGTGTTATTTTTTTACTCTCTGTGGTGGGGGCCTAACAAAAAGTTCTGCTCAAAATTGTTTTTTTTTACTCAGGATGTGGGGTAATAGCGTGGGGTAACAGTTACATGGTTACAAACAAAATATACAGGGCCAGTGGGCCCTGTTTCTCAAAAAATTAGTTACAAAAATGCCAGGTATTTCAGACTGCAAACTTTTGAAACAAAGTGCCCTACATAACTCAAGGTGGACAAACGTAGCTCAGGGTGGACAAAATGGAGTTGACAGAATTGTTTAAAATGTATTCATTATAGCCAAGCTCAAGCTAAAGTATTTCAGTAGACATTTGGGTTATTTCCTGTTTTAAGCTATTATAAATACAAGTGTTGTAAACATCTGTTCATAAGTCTTTGTGTAGACATATTCTTTCATTTCTCATTCACAAATACCTAGCAGTGGAATTCCTGGGTTATGTGGGAAGTGTATGTTTAAGTTTTTAAAAAATTGTCAAACTCCTACTAATGTGGTTGTATCATTTTACATTCTCAACAGCAGTGTAGGAAAGTTTCAGTTTCTCCACATTCTCATCAACAGTTTATATGAATAGTCTTCAAATCAGTTCTTTTAAATACATAATGACAACTTATTGTTTTCATTTGAGTTTCCCTAATTGGTGATGTTAAACATTCTTCCATATGCTTTTTTAAAATCTATACATTTTTTTTTTGGGTGAAATGTTTACTCAAAGTTGTGCCCAGTTTTTTACTGGTATGTTTGTCTTTTCTTTTTTTTTTTTTTGATATGGAGTCTCGCTCTGTTGCCCAAGAAGGAGTGCAGTGGCACAATCTCGGTTCAGTGCAAACTCTGCCTCCCAGGTTCAATGATTCTCCTGCCTCAGCCTCCTGAGTAGCTGGAATTACAGGCATGTGCCACCACGCCCATCTAATTTTTGTACTTTTACTAGGGACAGGGTTTCACCATGTTGGTCAGGCTGGTCTTGAACTTCTGACCACATGATCTGCCCACCTTGGCCTCCAAATTGCTGGGATTACAGGAATGAGCCACTGCACCTGGCCTGTTTGTCTTATTATTGAGCTATGTTTTACATTGCTTCAAACAAGATGTTTTTTGACTATATCCTTGCAAATATTTTCAAAAGCAAATGTTTACAATTTTGAGGAAGCCCAACTTATCAATTTTTTCTTTATAGTTTGCTCTTCTGTACTCTAAGAGGGTTTTCTGGTAGGGTTTGTACTACCAAAATCAAAGTGAATATAATTTTCCCATGTTGTTCTAGAGGTTTTATATTTTAGTTATTATATTTATGCTCCATTTTGAGTTAATTTTGGTAGAAGATATAAGGAAAGGGCCAAGGTTTCTTATTTTGTCTATTGCTATCCAATATTTTCAGCATCATTTGTTAAACTTGGAATTTTTGTAAAACATCAATTAAACATAAATGTTTGCATCTCATTCCAGAGTCTCTATTCTATTCCATTGACTAATATATTCAATTTTATGTTAGTATTATTCTATTTTCATTACTGTGGCTTCATAATAAGTCTTGGAATCAGATCCTGTATTTCTACTTTTAAGGTAGATTATCACATTGTATAAAAAGAGTTGCCTTTCTTTCTTTGTAATTTGGATATGTTTTACTCCCTGACTTACTGTACTGTCCAGAACCACCAGTGCCATCTGCAGACTACCATATCTCAAAATACAAGTGAGGAGAGCAGACATCCTTGTTCCCAAAATGAAGGGAAAAAAATTTCAGTCTTCTGTAATAAAGTATGATACTAGCAGGTTAAAAAAGGTTTTTGTACATGCAACTTAAAAAAAGTACTCTTCCATTTCTAGTTTTCTGGTAAGATTCTGTTCACTTGCTTTTTAAATTGTGAATGAAAGAATCAACATTTAAAAATAAATCAATAGAATTCACTGTATCGAATAATGTGGGAAAAACTTTATATTATCATCTCAAAAGTTGTCCAAAGAGTATTAGATAAAATTTATTACTCATGCTGAAAACAATTACAAACTACAAATAGAAAATAGCTTCCTGTAGGAAGTGTATGGGGAAGTAGGAGATAAAGAGAGGTTGATTAATGGGTAGAAATTTTTTGTTTGATAGAAGAAATAAGGCTTTGTGTTGGATAGGTCTGTAGAGTGACTATTATTTACAATAATTTGTTTTATATTTCAAAATAGAAGAGACTAATTCAAATGTTTCTAGCATAAAGAAAAGACAAGTACTTAAGGTGATGGATATTCTAATTATACTAATTTTACCTTTACAAATTAAATGAATATATTAAATACTACAGGTACCTCAAATTAAAAAAAAAAAAACGTTCTTAATGTGGTAAAGGGTATCCACCAAAAAATACTATAGAATCATCATACTTCATTATGTTTTTATTGAATATGGATGTCTCAATGAATAGAAAGAGAATGAAGGGCTCAATAGACTGGACATCTCACGAATTAGAGGCAGAATATATTCAGGTTAACTGAGAAAATAAGATAAAGGAAAGTAAAAATCTAAATTTATTATTTTGGAGTAGTTTAGGGTGATGACAAATACCAAAATGTGTCTACAGGATAGGTTGATTGAAGTAAAATGGAGGAATAAGTTTTTTTCCATTGAGCAACAAGGCATAGTGATTCTACTCGAGGCTGTCTCTATTGAGTCTTGAGGGCAGTGCTAGGCATCATTTTGAGATGATGAAAATGTCATATCAGTGTACTCTTAAATGCAGTAGCAACTAGCATCATGTAGCTATTGAGCACTTCAAATTAAAAATTCAATTTTTCATTTCATGTCATTTATTTAATTTAGATTTAAGAAGCCACTTGTAGCTAATGGCTACTATGTAGCACAGCATAACTTGTGGTTATCAATTTCACAATGGCTGAGGTAGAGCATTTTCTTTCCCTAGGGTCCCACAAAATGTAACTTAAACCATTCTTAAGTCTTTTACCTTTCACCTAAAATTTTTCAAGTTCTGAAATACCAAGTCAGGAGGCTGTTAGGAAATAGAGGGACTAGGCAGTGCTCTATTACTTCTTTCTCTGATATTATTTCTTTCCTTTTTTTTTTTTTTGTTTTCTCTCTCCTTCATGTCCTCTTTTCAGGGTCAATCACTAAACACAATGTCAAAAATATTATAATCATCTATTCCATTGTAGCTATTAGAATAGTCTTTTTCAAATTATATACAATACCATCATGAGTATCTTTTATGCAATTATTTCAATACATCTGTGATTACTTCTACAGTGAACTATCTTAAAACCAAAATTACCGATTCAAAGAGTATACATTTTTAAAAATTTGCTTTTCAAATTGCTTTCCAGAAGATTTGATCAATAATAGCATTTTTATACAAATTGCACCTCTTAATTCATATCTACTAGCCAAATACTTTTCTATCTTGAAAAGTTAGTTACAAAATGGAAACTACTATTGTTTTATTTTGCCTTTATTTGATTACAGACCACAGTCAGGCTAGAACCAGGGACAGAGTTCGCTAGTATATTTTATATGATACAAAGTTTTCATCCCTCATCTCTTTCTACTTCTCTAGGGCACAAACTCAGAATACTTTTTGTTATACTCAAATGGCAAGAATGTGTGTCTCCTTTGAATAGAACCAGCATGACATTGGTTTTCTCTAACAGAAATCCTAATTAACACTCAGTTTTCAGATATTTGCTCAAAAATCGAGCAAACAAGGTAGTTTTTTTCCTGGAAATTTCAACTTTCCTAGAGAATTAGGAAATCATTTGCTTCCACATGAAATAACCAAGACCAGGCACAGTCTTCTGTCTCCAACTCCTGATAATCAAGTGTCTTATGAAATTCCAATTGTGACTGCACTTTCTCAGATCATCCAGCCCGTTTTCCTCAGGCCTCTATTCATGTATTCTGCATCCTATAAACTTTGTTAAGCCTTCTAGTGTCCTCTTGGATACCTCGGATATCTGTAGCTTCTTGATATTTTTAATAACACAACATTCTAGCTAGTTTAATCACTCACCCCAGAGGCTAGGCCTACAGAGATCTGGTAGGTTTCGGAGTAAAGGAGAAGGCTTGCATGGAAAAGAGCTGACATTATGCCTACAAATCACAAACAAATATAAAGATTCAAGTAGAAATTACCTGTATAGTATCGATAATTGTGAAATTCTCCAACCAGTAGGTGGAAGCAGACTGCTATCTATAGAGATGGATAGCATACTCAGTTCGCATATCTGAGTATGCTAAGTCATTTAGCACTTGCAGCAAAGAAAACTTTCACTTTTCAGCAATCAGGAATCAGCTGTTTCTTGGGGAAATATTTATGCAGGCACTAATCCCTACTCAAAGGAGATTAGGGGCCTAAATAAATTTAACTCCTGCTTTGGGCTATTACAATATTTCCCCCTGCAACTCAGTTTAGGGGACATAAACTAATAAATAAACTTTAAACTATCATCTTAGTAGGTGTTTAATGCTAACAAATTGTGTTACAAAGCTTCCTTGTTAAAATGAATTCTGTTCTTGTTTTATCTTCCCCAAATACTAGTCCTATTTGTCTTGGGGTTAGAAAAAGTGGATTGAAATAGGAAGGATAAATTCATAGTAGCAGAAAAGGTAGTGAGCAGGATGGCGTAATTGACTGAGTAAAAAGGATGACGTAACCTGTGAGCTGCATGATGGCAAGATGTATCTATGACGTTTGCTTCAAAGGATAACAGAATTCTGGATACCTGGGGGCATGTCTATTAAATATTTGGTAAATAAAATGTTGAATGACAAAATAGAAGTATGCATGGCCTCTGTTCCCAGGATTTGATTTATCAGACAAGTCCCTAAAACATTGTGCTTTGTGCAGTGGCTCACACCTATAATCACAGCACTTTAGGAGACCAGGGCTGGTAGAACACTTGAGGTTAGGAGTTTGAGACCAGCCTGGCCAACATGGTGAAACCCTGTCTCTACTAAAAATATAAAAATTAGCCAGGTGTGGTGGTGCACACCTGTAGTTCCAACTATAGAGAGAGAGGCTGAGGCAGAATAATCTCTTGAACCCTGGAGGAAGCGGTTGCAGTGAGCCGAAAGGCGTCACTACACTCCAGCCTGGGTGACAGAGTGAGACTCTGTCTAAAAATCCAATAAAATAAAAATTGTGCAAGAAATAAAAGAAAGGTGAAGAGCAGTGAAGATTGGTGGTATGGTAGGCTGAATAGTGACTCTTAAAAATATCTATGTCCCAATCCCTGGAACCTGTGGATATTAATTCATATGGCAAAAGGAACTTTGCAGATGTAATTTGAATTAACAGTCTTAAGATGGGGAGAGTATCCCAGATTATCAGTTTGGGCAAACTTTTATTTTATCATTCAACATTTTATTAACATCCACAGGCTATAGCTCCAATCTGTGCTATGCACTTTGAAAACAGTGAAAGGAAACAGGTCAAGGAATAGAGGAAGCCACTAGAAGCTGAAAAAAGCCAAGAGACAGAGTTTCCTCCCAGATCATCCAGAAGGAACCAACCCTGCTGAAGCCTTGACTTTAGCTCAGTACAAAGGATTTCAGACTTACAGCCTCCTTAAGTGTAAGACAATACATTTGCGTTATTTTAAGCCACCAAGTTTGTGATACTCCTACAGCAGCAGCAGTAGGACAATAATACAGATGGTCACTGGCTTTTTGGCCCTCATCATCTCTCTTCCTCCACTAGCTTCCACATTCCTATCTATTTCAGAGACTGTCAATAGTGAAATATTGAATCAAGGCCCCCTGAATATTTCATACACACTCTTACGAAGTTAAAGTGTGTGACAACTGTTGCTTAACACAGCATTCAAGTCTAATAAGGTGGGTTCCAGGGACCTAACAACCAATGAGCTGGCATTTCTACCATTAGTAAGTATTCTAAACTCTTTCCTCTTGTTCTGATTATTATTATTCTGTTACTATGCTTTCTTTTGGTCTTGGTGTTCTTGAGAATGTACCTCACACAACTCTAACTACATGAGCATAATTAACCAATGGTCTTATGCACATTTAATCCCAGTTTGTTATTTCCTTCTTAGAGGCCCAATATATTTACTATTTTAAACAAAATCCAGTTTCATTTTTAATGGTGCTTTATTCTGGAACTTTTCCTAGTCATCTAGACCATTGATCATAATTCTTTTAGCCCATTTTCTTCCAAGAAATTGAGTATGTTTTGTTCACTGTCACTTCAGATTGAGATTCTTCTCTAGACTAGGGTATTATAATAATATGGTTCACTCAACCATAGATATTCTATTTTCCCACAGACTCTGGTTGCTATTCTGCCCATCCTTGATCACCCTGGAGATAAAGTTCAATGAATCTCCTTAGATGAGGAAGGAATTGTGTTGTGGTTGAGATCATAGATTTTGAATACAGATGGTCTGGGCTTAAATCCCAGGTCTTTCAGCTAGGAACTGTATAACTTGGTCAAGTTACTAAGTCATATCTCAGTTTTTCTATCTGAGTTGAATAATAATAATAAAATATGACATTAATTATTGTAAATATTAAGTGAACTATTTAAAGCACTTAAAAGAATGCTAGTAACAAAAGATCACATACTTGATAATAACTTTTATATAAAAATCATAGTAGCAGAAAAGGTAGTGAGCAGGATGGCATAATCGACTGAGTAAAAAGGATGATGTAACCTGTGAGATCCATGAGGGCAAGACATATCTATGATGTTTGTTTCAAACGATAACAAATTCTGGATACCTGGGGCATGCCTATTAAATATTTGGTTTAAAAAAAGAGAGTGAAAGATAGTTCTGGAGAAAGATTGAAAAAAATCAGGGCTAAGATTTATGTATTGAATAGGAAACTTCATTATCCGAAAATCAGATTACAGTGTCTTGTACAGCGAATGTGTGTTGAGCTCAGGCAGAGAATATGTCTTGGCTATCTTAAAATATGGTAAATTAGAGTGCTGCAAACTCTTTTTGTACATTAGCAGCCCTTGATACTCCTATACAAGAATTTCCAAAGGATTGTAAAATGTTTTGATGAAGACAAAGAATCAAGGAGCTTTTCTCATAACAGCAACTGGATTCCCTGAGTACAAGAGGAGTGAGCAGGAGGGTCAGTGGTGTCCAAGTATAGGTACAGCACTTTACCACCTCTCAGGCAATCCAGGCCCATATTTAGAATGCCAACAAATCCATTTGGAAATACACACATTTAAAAATGCACAATAATAAACACCACAAACAGAATTGCAGTAAACTGCATACTTTCAAGATGGCTATGGTTCTGGAAGGATTCGTGTGTGTGTGTGTGTGTGTGTGTGTGTGTGTGTGTGTGTGTCTGTGTGTGGTGCACACATAATATGTCTTTCTAAATAAGAAAAACAGATGTACTTGTTAGTCTCCTGAATACATTTCTGTCTTTGAATTGGAATCTTTCAATGCTTTGAATTTTGCTTATGAAGTACGTTGTATGTTTCAATCACACTGACCTTAGGCATGAAATAAATAAATGCTTGAAGTTTTAAAATATGGATTTAATCAAAACCAGACCTGGTCTAAAGCACTGTGTAATAAGCTTGAGTTGAACTTATGTTAGAGGCTGAATGTTAGAAAATACAATCTATTAAAAGATCTTATGTACAGATCCAACTGAGTAACATCAGCAGTAAATTCAAATTAATTGTAAATAATACCTTATAAGCCCTTTTTGTGAGTCCCTCTTGTAAATCTTATGAGTGAAAAGGTACAGTGGAGCAAGTTGGTGGAAGAGAAGACTACACAGTTTATGCCCCTTGCCGGAACATCACATTTTAAAAGCTATCTGCACACACAAAAGCACTATCATAAGAACCAAAACTCAGGTGAGCAATCACAGTACCGGGTTTTAACTTCGTATCATGAAGAAGACAAGAGCAACAGTTTCAAATTGCCAGGGCCACCCCTCCCACATTTCCGGCAGCAGCTTGAGGGAAGGAGAGAGCATCTGGACAGAAAGCGGGGGACTTCACACTGAACTCAATGTTGCTCTGTCACAGTGGAGAATAAAGTCATGTGGAAATCAGCCTGCATCAATGCACAGAAGGAAAATTAGGATCCATCCGAGCCAAAGGGGATTCACCCATCCCAGCCATCAGAAACTGAGGTACTCAGCAAGCCTTGCCACCATAGGGTGAGGTGTTCTGAAGTCCTAAGTAAACTTCAAAGGCAGTGTGGGACACAAGGATGGCAATCCCTAGGCAATCCCTAGGGTTAGACTGTTCTCAGAGCCGGGGAACTAGGGTGTCACATGACCCGAGTTCACGGGACACCCTAGTTCACCGGACATCAGCTCACACAGCTAAAGAAGGGCTTGCTCCATCCCTTCCCAAATTGCAGGCGGTGTAGTTCATAACACTAAAAGGGATTCCTTCCTTCTGCTTAAGGAGAAGAGAGCGAGGAGTAAAAAGGCCTTTGTCTTGCATTTTGCATACCAGCTCAACCACAATAGGAGAAGGCAGCGGGCAGAGGCATGAGGGCCCCATTCCATACCCTGTCATTTCTAGAGACACCTGGGCCAAAAGGAAACCTGATAACCTTGAAGGGAAGGACCCAGTCCTGGCAGGAAAAATCACCTGCTGACTAAAGTACCCTTGGACCCTGAATAACCAGAAGCTATACAATGGGCCTTGGGCTCTGAAATGTGCTGGCTTCAGGGGAGACTCAGCACGTTCCCAGATGTGGTGACAAAGGTGAAAGACTTTCTGTTGAGAAAGCAGGGGAAAAAGTAAATAAGTCTTCATCTTGTACCCTAGATACCAGCTCAGCCACAGTAGGATAGACTACCAAGCAGGCTCTTGGGGTCCCAAGTCCAGGTCTAGGCTCTCAGACAGACCTGTCTGGGCCAGAGGGGAGCCCATTGCCTGGAAGAATGAGACCTAAGGCTTGGCTGTATTCACAAGGCGATGGAAGAACTCTTGGGCTTTAAGCAAACATGGGAGGTGGCCTAGAAGAAACCCCTGTAGACTAGGGGAGACGGTGGTCACAGGCAGAGATTTTGCCGTATTTAACAGATTTTGGTACGTTATGTTTTCATTTTTCAAGAATTTCTTTTTTAAATTTTCTTAATTTCTTCACTGACCTATCATCAGGCAGGAGCATGTTTCTTAATTTACTTGTGTTTGTACAGTTTCTAAACTTTTTTTTTTTTTTTTTTGAGACGGAGCTTCGCTCTTGTTACCCAGGCTGGAGTGCAATGGCGCGATCTCGGCTCACCACAACCTCCGCCTCCTGGGTTCAGGCAATTCTCCTGCCTCAGCATCCTGAGTAGCTGGGATTACAGGCACGTGCCACCATGCCCAGCTAATTTTTTGTATTTTTAGTAGAGACGGGGTTTCACCATGTTGACCAGGATGGTCTCGATCTCTCGACCTCGTGATCCACCCGCCTCTGCCTCCCAAAGTGCTAGGATTACAGGCTTGAGCCACCGCGCCCGGCCAACTTCCTCTTTTTTACACTTATTTCATTATGTCCTGAGAACGTACTTGATAATCTTTTGATTTTTAAAAGTGTGTTTTAAAAAGTGAAACTTGTTGGACGGCCTAACATATAGTCTATCCAGAGAATATTTAATATGCTAATGAGAATAATGTGCATTCTGCAGCTGTTGGATATAATATTCTTTAAATGCCTGGTAAGTCCATTCGGTAGGTAGTACAGATTAAGCCTGATGTTTCTTAGTCAAATTTCTGTCTAGATGATCTAATTGCTGAAAAGTGGGTTCTTGAAGTGTCCAACTATTACTGCATTGAGGTCTATCACTCTTTCTAGCTGTAATATTTAGTTTATCTATCTGGGTGTTCTAGCGTTCGGGCATATATATTTATGATTGGTATATTCTCTTGCTGAATTGAGCCCTTTATCATAAAATAATGACTTTTTAAAAAAATTTTCTATTTTTCTTTTGCTTAAAGTCTCCTTGTCTTATATAAATATGGGTACTACTGCATGTCTTTGGTTTCTGCTTCCCTGGAACTGTAATAATATTGGGGTTCGGCCACCGGTAGAGGAAAAAAGCCGCTTGCTGTGTCAGCTTAAAGCCCGTTCACAGCTGCTGCTGGGCGGCCGTGAGCTCCCCGCGCCCCCGCCCCGTGCATTCCGTGGCTATGTTGACCCCGCCAGAACCACGTGCGCGCCTAGGCCCTGCCCCAGGCTGCTGCCCACACAGGGAGCCCCCGCCCTGCGGAAGACTTTTCACACTGCTACCTGGGGCTGGGGAGCTCCTGGGAGGACTGCAAGAACCATGAGCCGGGCTGCCACGCTCCGCGGGCCCCTGCAGGCTCCGGCTGTGGGTCGCCCCTCCCCGCTGTCTTCTCCAGCCCGGCTGCCGCTTGCGCACAGCTGAGCTGCGGGAGGTTCCAGTTCCGCTGCCTGGGGGCTGGGCTGTTCCCAGCCGGCCCAGAGTGAAAGGCCCTGGGGGCAGTGCTCGCCTTCTCCGCCCCACAGGCTCCTGCAGCTTTTGGTCCCAGAGATAATATCTGAAGCATAGAGAAGGAGACAGGAAAGCAGAGAGAGAGCTTGGAGGTAAAAAACTTGTGCTTTTAATTCTGGCTGGGCCGTGCCTCCCAGACGCTGCTGCTCCGGTTCCCTGAAGCCCTGCCTGGCTGCACCTGCTTCAGGTGTTCTTAGAGAGAGAGGACAGATGGGGCCAGTTTTACTCACGATTTTGAGGTCTTCTCCAGCTGTACCTCTTTCCTAAACCCCTCTTTACTCCTTTTCTGGTGTACCCCTCTCCTGGCTGGCTCACCTGAATGTAATATTGGGGTTCAGGGTGTCCTCAGCTCCCCCGAGAGGACGTTTCTCCAGGTTCTTGGTGTCCTGCTCTCTCAAGAATGAGAAAGGGGACCACAGAGCAGTGCGCAGTCAATGCCAGACTCAGAAGTGTTGGTAGAAAGTGATTTATTTAGAGAGAGAGGGAAACAGGAGAAGGAGAGAGAAAGCAGCTTCCTCGAGAGTGGAAGGGAATAGAGAGAGATGGCGTTTAGGAGGGGAAGACAGGCTTCCATGAGAGCGTGTGGAAGGGGACTCCAGAGGGAAATCCAGGAGAGAGAAAGATGGTTCCTCGAAGGCACTGTTCGAGGAAGGGACTGAAACATGGACTCCGAAGGAGTGTAGAAGAAGGGGACTTCTAACCTGGGAGGAACCCACACCTTCTCTAAGTCCCCAAGCCAATGAAGTTCCTTAGAACTTCAGCTGGAGTGATTGACTCTTAGTTTCTTCCTGCACCTGCGAATAAATCTCCTGGTTGGAGAGAGATGGGAGGGTTGCATGGCGCTAGGAAGTTCTCGCCCTTAAAACTGCGCCCCCTTGTGGACCTGGAAAGAGAACACCTTTCCTCAGAATGTTTCTCTGCCTTTTTTTTTTTTTTTTTTTTCTTTTTTTTGACAAGGAGTCTTGCTCTGTTGCCAGACTGGAGTGCAGTGGCACGATCTCCACTCACTTCAACCTCCACCTCCTGGGTTCAAGCAATTCTTCTGCCTCAGCCTTCTGAGTAGCTGGGACTACAGGCATGCACCACCACGCCCCACTTATTTTTGTATTTTTAGTAGAGACAGGGTTTCACCATGTTGGTCAGGATGGTCTCAAGCTCTTGACCTCATGATCCACCCACCTCGGCCTACCAAAGTTCTGGGATTACAGGTGTAAGCCACTGCGCCCAGCCTGTTTGTTGTGTCCCTTTACTTTCAGTCTACATCTGTCCTTACAGATAAAGCAAGTTTCTTATTGACAACATATAGTTGGCTATTGGTTTTTAATTTATTGTATCAATGTATACCCTTTAAGGAATTTAAACCATTTATATTCAAGATTGTTATTGATAGATGAGGACTTACTCCTGTCATTTTGTTAATTTTATTCTTGATTATTTTGCATATTTTTTCTTTTGTTTTTGTTGCTTATCTTTATAGTTGCATGGAGTTTATGATAGTGATAACAGTTAAATTTGACCCCTTTCTCTTTCTCGTTTGTGTATGTGTTCTAAAAGTCAGTTGTATATTTTTGGGTGGTTTCATAAGGGTAGATACATTATTTTCTTTTCCAGATGTAGAGCTTCCTTAAATATTTCTTGTACAGCTTGACAGTTTCTTCAGTTTTCACTCATCTGGGACTTCATTTCTTTATTTTTGAAAGATAACATTGCTGAGTGGGCAGGGTGGGCCTATTCCCAGGCTCCCAGTCAGTGCATATAGGTGGTAGAGATAGGAAAGGTGAGCCTGGCTTTGGGTACCCCAATGGTGTGTGTAGGCACTAGCTACAATAGGTAGTGTAGATCAGTCCCCGGGTCCCAGGAAGATAGGCTTTGCTCACCAGTGGTGGTAACAGTGAGTAGGGTGAAACTGTCCACAGGCTCTAGGATGGCAATGTAGGCATGCCAGACCCCAGTCCCTCTGAAGGTGTGTGTGCTTCTGCTAGAAAGGGCAGGGTTGTTTTCAGTGGCAGAAACTTGAAGACAGCTCTCAGGCTCTGGAGAACACATAATACAGCTACCTTTGTCCTGGGGGCAGCCTCCCTGGCACACTGTACTGTTCATTCCCCAGGGTGTAGGACACTGCATAGGCTAGAGTGTTGGTGACATGGCCACCCCATTGGGTCTAGCTGCCATCATATGATACAGCCCTCTGGGTAGATCTGGGGTTGTGAGCAGATTTCCGGGGGCAAGGTGCTGCCGGGTGAGGACTGGGCTCTGAAAATGGTGCCGTACTACAGCTACTTGGATTCCAGGAGGTAGTGAGATCCAGTGTGAATTTCTTCTCTGAAACAATGCTGTTGCATGGACTCCAGACAGCACCCTATTTTAGTGTCAGGGCCTGCAAGGGTTGAAAGGCTCACCTGTGGCTAGGATTGCAGAAGTCAGCAGTGGGAATGGGGATCACTAGAGGTTTCTCACTTATCTATTGCCCACACTGGATAGCTCCTCTTTGTTCTGAACTGATCACAGCTGGGCCAGCTGCTTTGCTTCCCTCTCCCTTCAGGGTTCCATGTCACTTCCCTTCTGAATTTCAGTGTCCTATCTTAGAAGCTCTGCTATACATAGTTATCTACTTGATGTTTTGCTCCTTCTTTGTGTGGGAGGCAAGTGCTGGGCACCTCTAATTAGCCTTCTTGGAACCCTCCCTGATTCTTTTATAATGGAAAAAAAGATTTTTACAACTCCAAATATTTCCTCATTTCTCCTGACTCTCTCAGATTTGGAATGTTTTATTCATGTTGTCATTGGTTGCCTACTTTGTTCCAGGCTCATTAGAGTGGGAAATAACACCTATTGCAGGACACTTCATGGAGATTCCTTATAATAAATAAATTAGCAAGAGTATCTGTATTAAAGAGTGCTAACTGCTATCTTAAAAACCGAGTCAAAATAATGAGAACAAGGGGGACAGCATATATTACTTTGGGTGTCAAAGTCGGGGAAGGCCTTCAAGGGGCTGATCATTGAACAGAGGGAGTAAGTGATCGAGTAACAGGGGAAAATGGATTGTCTCAAGAAGACGACTCAGGAAGTGCAAAGACCCTCACACGAGGGCTGCTTGATATAGGGCTGCTTGATATAGGAGGAAGAAGGCCTAAGTGAAGCAGAGTGAGTGTGGTGGGAATGAGACTTAGAAATGCTAAGCTTAGATTATGTAAGGCCTGGTAGGGCCAATGGTAACATTAAATATATGTAATGTCAAGAATTACATGCTGTATCAGTGTAAGAGCTTTATTTACAAAGTTATTGGGATTCTCAGAGCCAGTTTTTATCCCAGGTTAGAGAAACTTAAACTTTAAATTCATTGATCTTCAATCTTGTTGGCAGGTTTTGGTGGAGATATCATGGAGCAATAATTCAAGACACCAAATCTCAACAGAGCTAGTAAGTAACTTGATTTTGTGAACCATGAGAACATGACTTCATTAGTAAGTAACTTGATTTTGTGAACCATGAGAACATCACTTCTGTGGCCCTGATCATCCTGTCTATTAAGTAACTATTTCTGAGCTCTCTCCAGTGCTGATATGCTAATCACTATGGTAGTAGGTCCTCTATGTTCATTAGTTGGCTTTACTGCTGTTATGGGATTCTTTCCAGAGTATAAACTATGGAACTTTTTTTATGAGTCAACTATTTTAGCCAGCCTGGAAATTTAGGCAAAAAATAAAAATGAAAGGAATGGAACATGGGCAAACTGATTTTACTGTTTAAATAGAGGTGAAAATTGTAGAATAGATTATCCTACCATATAGTCAATGGGGGTGCCGTTGGGGGGCTATGATTCAGGGAAAGATGACGAGGGATGACTGAACCGAATTTTCAAAGGGAGGAGTAGTCAGCCAGGTTCTTGCTGAAGATAACGAAGCTGCTGCTCTCTGAAGCCAGTTAGAAATGTAGACCTTCAGACCCCACCCCAGAATAACTGAATAAAATCTGCATTTTATCAGAAGGCCTACATGATTTGTATACAAAATAAAGTTTGAAGAAAAGAGGAAAAAGGAGAAAAGTGTTTTCTAGGCAGAGGTAGTAGCAGGTAAAGCCACTGTATGTAATACAAGGTAGCCAGGGGATCTGAGTTTCGACTTTGAGTTAGGGATATGGTAGGAGATGGAGCTAAAAAGATTGTCAGGAACCACATCCTGATTTTACCAAGGAATTTTGCAGTTTCCTGAAATTGATGGGAGAATATGAAATACTTTTGAGTAGGAGCATATTATAAGCAGGGTTTCATTTTAGATATATGATAATTATAAATATCACTGAGTTTTCTCACAGAGGAAAAAAATATATACAAAGTACCAACTTTGAAAAGGAAGAGTTAAAGTAATACTCTTTTGCAAATATTCTGATTATCTCCCCAGCCAAAAACACCTAGAGAAACAACTGAACAAATTACAAAACTAATAACAGAGTATATTTAAGAAGTACTTTATATTATAAACATAAAACAACTAATAACTTTGTTAAATCTCTTTTGCATGTAAAATAAAAGTCCTAAATTACCTTTTAGAAAATAAAATAGAATAAAACATTCCAAATCATAATAATAACATGAATATTAGAGACCAGAAATAAACTTAATAAGAAATATTACATTTTATTGAGAACCACACAAAAATACAAATGGAAATGTGTATCTTGTCCCTGTATGAAATGTTACAATATTATGAAAATATATACATTTTTCAGGTTGGTTCCATGAGATTAATAGTCTCAACTGGAAACTTTTTTAAAAAGAGACAGTGTTCTGTTCTGTTGCCCAGTGTAGAGTACAGTAGAATGATTATAATTCAGTTACCTCAAATTCCAGGCCTTATGTGATTGATCCTTCCACCTCAGCCTTGTGAAATGTTAGAATTACAGACATGAACAACCATGCCTAACCTGCGTACCATTAGAACCTGAAAAAGTAATCTTGAAGGTATCCAGAAGAAGTAAATACGAATGAAAATATTTAAGAAACTTTTGAATAATTCAAAGGAGGATACTACCTGCCAGAAGTTAAAATGTATTTTTATAATTTACATATGTAATTCTTATGAGGTATAATCGCAGTCAGAAATAGGCATATTAATGAGATTAGAAAGTCAACAAACACCCATAACATAGAAAACACAGATTTTTCAATAATCAGACCTGGGACAAGTGGCCAACCATCGCCAAAATAATGGTTTTTTAAAATTTCAAAATAGTACCTTGAAATAAGTCCTTGTGTATTAAACATCTTAATTTTAGAAATTATATTATAAAATGTAGATAAATGTAGATAATTATCCATCTTAAGAAAACAATTTTAAGCACACATGCAAGTCTAAAAATCTGTTGAGAAAGGAGATAGAAAATTATATGAACATTTTTAAAAAGTGTGGGTCAAAGTTGCGTGAAATAAAATTTTAAGTTAAGGCTGGGCACGGTGGCTCATGCCTGTAATCCCAGCACTTTGGGAGGCCAAGGCGGGTGGATCACAAGGTCAAGAGATCGAGACCATCCTAAGCAACAAGGTGAAACCCTGTCTCTACTAAAAATAGCAAAAAAAATTAGCTAGGCATGGTGGCGCATGCCTGTAGTCGCAACTACTCGGGAGGCTGAGGCAGGAGAATTGCTTGAACCCAGGAGGTGGAGGTTGCAGTGAGCCGAGATTGCACCATTGCACTCCAGCCTGGGTAACAAGAACGAAACTCAAAAAAATAAATAAATAATAAGCCTTCAACTTAGAAAACGTAATTATGATATATGGGACCTGCCAAAGGCTAATATCATTGGTAACTACCAAAATACAAATATTTTAAAGGGCTGTGAAATTATTCATATAAGAAGTAGATATGACCAGTGCACTAATAGAAGTTCAAACTCACTATTCACAAATTGTGTATTTAGGAAAATACACAATTTCATGTATTTTTATGCGAATACATGAAAACCAAAAAGCTGAAATGCTATTTTTAACTTATAAATAGATAACTTCTGAACTTTTAGGAAAAGCTGATCTTTTAAATGTTATTTTTGTTACACTCTATTACTTTTCCTTTCTTGAATGCTATTGGTCAATATGTTTGAAACATTATCTCCAGGAATCTATTTAAAATAAATAAATGAAGATAGAAAAAATATAAATGCATAAAATATTCTTTGTAGATTTGTTTATAGAGCAAATAGAAGGCATATAAAGTAGAAATAATTTATTAATAATTTAGTTCTTAAATTATTGATTATATTAGCAAAAAAACTTGGCATTGTGGGTAAAAAAGACAGGAAGTCAAAATATTTAAGACTTAATCTTATACAAAGGGAATCAGTAAGCAGTATTTATTATTAAATTCTTGGTATTTCTAAGTAGAGATGATTCTTGTTGAGATATATTTTTGTAATTTGTGAATCATTAATTACAAAATAATTTTCAGTTTGCTAAAATACATATTTCTAGCAAAAAAAAGAAAAGTAAAAATATGGTGCATTTAGTATATGAAAGAATAAAAGGAAAACTATAAGGAAACATTTTAAAAAATGTAATGAACAATAAAACAGAAGTAAAGGCAAACATCAGATATGACAGTTAAACTTCTTTAATACTAGACAAGATTTTAGATGAAGTAAAAATAAAATCCAGTTTCTTGCTATTAAAAAATAACCATGAACAAAACACAGAAAAATTTAAAAAGTAAAGGGAGGACTAAAGATACATCAGTCAATAAAGTAGCAGATATGGCAATATTAATATTAAAATAGAATTAAAATTAAGAATAGCAACAGTTTTTAAAATCAAATCTTTATATAATAATAATATGATAGTTATATGATATAGCAGTAAATTCTACAAATAAAAATAACTTTTTAGTGGAAGCAATTCACAAAATATCAATTATATTGGAAAATTTTAGCATATTACTACTCTGAAGCTTTGAGAGAAAAAATATAAGTACCAAATATATGAATAATATAATTATTAGTTTGATCTGATAAATATATTTCCATTATTTTCCTCTATGATAAGAGAATGTGTTTTTCTTCAAAATTTAAAACATTTTTACAAATTGATGATTTTGAAAGACAAATTTAAATTAAAATATTCAAACACAAAAAAAATTTTAAATATTCTCCTTCTAGAGTAGAAATTTTGAGTCAAATAGAAAATCAAGAATGCATTTGTAAACAATTAGAGAAACCTCACTGATGCTACAGCATGTCCAAACTTAGGAATCATAAAGCTGTACAAGGCATCACATTAATCTTTGATTTACTAAATGAGAGTGTACAGGTACAAGCCTACAAATCAATAATTTAGGAAAATGTTTTTAAAAATATGTCTAAAGAAAATAGAAGAAAGAAAGTGACAAAATTAAACAAAAAGTGAAACAATTAGGTAGTTTAATGGACACACCCTGTTTGGGCAATTCAATTAATCCAATTTAAGTCACCCCACCTATTAAATGACATTGCTGTAGCTTTTCCTGACGAAAGGTTCTAGTGAATCAGATGTTCAGTGGGGATGCTGGTCACCTCTAGGGGCCATTGCTGCAGAATAAGAGAATAACGTTTCCCATTTAACTTGGAGCGATTGTGGGATCCTACACATCAATCACAGCTGTACCTCAAAGTTTGGTTTTGGAACTAGGGAATTTCTTTGACTTCTGAAATAGAGTTTGGTTTGTTGGAAAAAAAAAAAAACGAATCATGCTTTCTGAGGCATAAAAACTCTTCTTATCGCTGTCAGATGAGTTTATCTAAATTATGAGGGTTCCTCTTAGGAAATTTAATTTCCCACTAAATGATAACCTCATTTGTTATACAGCTGAGTTTAATATGTGTAATTCCTCTGTAAAATCAATGGTTATGCCTAAAAATATGCTTCCTTTAAACTGACCTTCAGTTCTTTCATAAAAAAGATGATCATTTAATCATCCTTTGTGCTATATTTTTCAAGTTATTCAAGAATAAATTGGAAACTATTCTGTTTGGAAATTTACTTGAAAAGAAGTTATTTTTCAAGGTATTGTGACCAAAAGCCTCGAAAAATTAAGATGATGTCAAAGGCAAGATGAAGAATTTGAAGTTTAATTATACCTCTACAAAGAAAACTCTTGACAAGTGTACTCACTTACTCATTCAGTAAATATTTGTTATGGGTAAGATTCATACAGGGATGACAAAAAGAATTCTTGCTCACAAGCTAGCAGGGCAGCAGCAGGTCTGAAGTAGGCCTGCTGGAAACAAAACTGGAAATAAAAATTAAAAAGTTTTTTTATTTTCAAAAATAGCAAAATATAAAACAATCGAGCATCACCAATTCAAATAAATTGACAAGGTTAATATGTATTTAGAGAGCATTTCGTTCTTTCTCCAATTCCAAATTTTCCATCTCCTTTTCTTCCCACTTATATTTGCAAGATTGATATATAAAGGGAAAATTCAAAGAATACACAAGAGTTTGGTTTGATCACTTCACCTCAAGGTGCAATGGCTTGCACCTGTAGTCTTAGCTACTCAGGAGGCTTAAGCAGGTGGATCGCTTGAGCTCAGGAATTCAAAGGCAACATAATGGGGCAACATGAATGAGGTAACCATATTCTTGAGGTTGGCCTTCTAGTTGGAGTCAAGTCTATTTGAGGCCTTCAAGAAATGTCTCAAATAGACTTCTCTGTTGGGAGTGTCCTGTTGACGTGCGCTGATTGTTCTAAAGACTACCAAAAACTGTGTTGCGATTCCAAGTTTCCATAATTCTAAAGGATTATTATCCTTGATCATCTGACTTAAATGTTTTGAGTTTCTTTGCTAGCCCTACAGTATTTCAAAATATAAATCAACAACATTTGAAAAAACAATATGCCAAATTATTTGTGTGGTTTATAGACGTTGATATGGATGGTTTGAAATACACAGATAAAGACAACTATAGGAGCAAACTGATCCAGTGAAATAAAGTAATATAGAGACATTGCAAATCATAGTAGCAGTTTATTTAGTGTAACTTTATAGGGTCATGTTGGTCTGGTGGAAAGATAACTTTAGATTTAAATCTCGGTTTAATTCTTTCTGTGTCCCTCCAAGGTTAAGCAATGTTTCTAACCTCTCTCAGCCTCAGTTTCATCTGTAAAGTGATCATTCAGATACTAAGAGTGCTATACAGATTAGGTAATACAATTTTTAGAGTGGCTGATACATAGTAGAATTATGGGTCCCTGTTGTAACCTTGAAAATCTCCTGAGTAAGTAAGGGTCCTTCTTCTGTGCATTTGACGGACTCGGTGGCCTCACTTCTAACCCTTTGTCTTTCACCTAGTCTTCTCTGGATTGTACTAGACTAGCAGAATGCAGACAGAATTGGATGGTGAGCCAGCAGTAGCTGACTAGGATGCCTCAATAGTGTGATCTCTGTCTTAAGTCTGCTTTTCTTGGAAGGATTAAGCCTTTCTTTACAGCTATGGTGGAGGAAGAAACATAACATGTAATAGAGCTAAAGATTAAAGATGTAGGACTGCTGAATCTAACAACCCCTGTCAGAGGAGCACCAGGAAGTTAGGAAAGAGGAAACTCTTAGCTTGACTTTTTCAGTTGCAGAGAAACAGAGCTATCTGGCAGCCTGTCCCAGTGGCAACACCCTGCTCAGGAGTCCCTAAGCCCTTTGATGTGGGAGGTGGAGCACCAAAAGGTACTACACCCAGACTTCCCATCACTCATCCATCACTCTCCATTCCTTTTATAACACTTGCATTTATTGTAGACTTTCAGAAATTCACCTTTCAAACATGTTTTAGGAACATATTATGTATAAGTAGGAAGCTGCTTACATATATTGAAGTAGGAACAGTATTATATTTAACAATATTTTAAAATTCATTTAATTCATAAAAGAATAAGGCATGTTAACATCAATTTTATTACTTTACAACCATAGTCACTTATAGTGCCACACAAAAAGCACACATAAATGTACAGTAAAAAAGCTAATAATTCAAAGTTCTAATCCCCAATATAATTTGCCTCTACACATTTCTACACAAAATACTGTATTTGAAAGAAAAGGAGGAGCTTAAAATGAAATCTTCCTTTCCATGTTCTGCTCCATCCTAAGATCATTATTAAAATATACAGATAAAGACAACAAGAGAGAAAATACTATAAGAGTTATACTTCAAGGAGCCCAAGGTACGAGTTAATTTTTAGCAGTATTTTCTTACCCTAGACACATTACACAGGTCAGAAATAACATTAAATATAACCATGTGTGACAATAGAGACATTGTTCTTCTAGGAATATGGTGTATATAATGAGCACAGGGAAAAATACAGTGAAATAAGTAAATGATATAAGAAATTTTTACATAAATTAAAAAGTTCAAAATTAGTTTTATCATCTGTATCTTCTGTTATATGTTTCATTATATTTGTTATTAGTTATATTATCTAATGCCTAGGGCCAAAAACAAAGTAGGTATTTTTTAGAAGGAGAAAGAAATTACAAATTTAGAGCGCTTTTGATTAAAATTTGTTTGCAAAATTTCCACCAGTTAGATAACATGACTTCCAGTTGTCATTTTTCTAAAGTTGGGTTTCCTTGCCTGGCCAGTAGTTGGGTTGTAGCAGATGATCACTTGTAGTGTAATTTTCCTTTTGGAATCTTGTAGACACCGTTGTTCTTTCTCTCTTGTTTGTGAAGCTTCTGTGTTTTGAAATATAATTTTTCTTTAAAATGAAAACTACTGCAATACTTAGGAAAATTGACACTGTGCCCAGTATCACAGTTAGTCCCAGATATATGTGTCTAAAAGAAGAGAGAATCTCTGTTATAATTATTGCAACTACCCAACTTTAAATAAAATTTAAAAAGGTAGATAATAATATCATTCTGATGGTTTTAAGAATGTACATTTGGTAGCTTATATGTAAGGCTATTTTATAAATACTGACAGTATTTTTAAAAAATTAAGCAATGTCTTAGTAGCACCATCATTTTCAGTTACTAATGATTACATAATCAGTTTCATCCTCTCTGTAAATTATTCCCTTAATCAGGTATCCATATCCCTGTTTGCCTAGAACAGCCCCAGTTTATGCTAGTGTTGGCCCAGTGTAATTTTAATAGTGCCCCTTTTCACACTCAAAAGAACCCAGTTTTGAATGATAAATTATGTGGCTACCCTATCCCCAGACCTTTCCCAAACTCATTTCTTTGGAAAACTTGCATAAAGCAATGCTAAGGGGAATTGGAGCTCTCAGTAAAGCAGAATGATTTCAGAATAAACCAGAGATTTAAATCAATTTATTTCATGAGAAGCCTGTAGTTCTATGTTTCGTTGAAAGATGCTAAGGTTTGAAAGGACAGGTTGAATGCCTCATTCTGGTTATCTTGAAAACATACTCCCAATCTCTGATTGAGTTACATTGTCTCTACATTACAGTTAATACAGCCATAGCAAAAGTGTGAGTACATCCTAAATTATACTCACAGATTGGGTCCCTTTCAAAGACCAAAGTAAATTTCACACAGAGCATCAAAACTTATTAACTCAAATTTATTTGAGATGGTGTGCCCAATTCACATCCAACTTAGATGGTTCAGCACCAAGTTTATTTCTCTAGAAAATGCTCAGCTTCTAAGTCTTTTAACAAATCTTTCTTGTGTTTAAGCCAACGAAGCATTGCTTTAAGCAATAAAGGACTAAATGTTTGATGAGCTGAACTGAATGATACCATAGTAAAAAGGCCATGCCACCCAACCCCCCTCCCCCATACTCACCCACACAGAGAAAACCTTTTACTTTTATGCATTTCAAGTACAGGAATAATTGAACATCAGTTTGGCAATAAAAGACAGATTAAGAGCCAAATCCAACTCTTGCCCAGGGGGATTATATCTGACGTAAATGGTACAGTTTGGCTCAGTTTGAAAAAGAATATAATTAAACCCAAAATGTGACCTAAATTTAAATGCTTCTGAATTTCAGGGAAATACTTGCCCATTTGTGTGCATAAACTCAGTTATTTTCTGGACACTTTTGTCATATTTTTAAAATGATTACTCATTTAAAATGGGAGTCAAGGTAATGAATAGGGACAAAATCAAAGAGCTAATAAAATAATAGAATTATTCTAGGATTACAGATCACACTTTTTGATTAGACTATTCTTTACCTTACAAGCAGTGAAATGATATGAAAACTTGTTAGTGTCAGTGGCATTGTGTAAATCTGGGATGCTGTAGCAATGAGAAGCGAGAATGCTTTTGATTTGGTACCTGAAGACATTTGAATCATATAATCTGCATGATCCTCTACTTCCACATCTTTTAAATCCCCATTTGAGGCATGAAGTATCAATCAAAACTCCGAAATATACTGGAGCTGGGATTCCTGCTGTGAGAAAAAAACAAATAATTGCTGTAAAAAACATGCACATCTTTTTGGCTATGAACAATTATCTGAAACCACCTACTTTAGTCTAATTACTGTTTTGGAGATGAAAGGTCATCTATTACACGCTGAAATCTCCAAAACCTCTCTAATTCAGTCATTTCTCATAGAATCATACAGTAACTACCATTTATTTATCACCAGAAGCATGTCACTCAGGCACTTCAAACTCAACATGAGCTCAGCTTCTTCCCCTGCAGACCTGTCCCTTTAGTGGTGGCCGCCCAGTCACTAAATCAGACTTCGGAGTCATTGTTGATCCTTCTTTCTCTCCTCTGTCTGGCAATCACTATATTTAATCTATCCCTGAATCATACGAATTCTGCCTACTAGGTATGTCTTAAACACCTTCTCTTCTTTCTATTCCCACTGCCACTCCTTCTACCCTAAAGTAAAGCAACAGCCCGTTCATGATTCCTCTCATTAGCCCTCTCGAATCTGTCCATCATATAGAGGTTGCATCACTGAATTAAGGAGGTGACGTTCCAAGACATCTGTTCTAAAACAAGAGTAGTTAACTGGACATTGAGTCCCTTCTACTTTTGTGGCTACACTTTGGGCAAGATTGTTGTCTTGCATTTCAGACTCCAATTTTCTTGTTTTTCTTTCAGTGACTAAAATGTTCTCCCCTCTTGTCTGAATACCTTGTGTAGTTTCCTTTATACCAACTAATGCTTTTCTCTTCTTCGCCTTCTTAATACACACTCACTTTTAGAATCTCATTTGGAACATTTTCCTTCAGAGTAGGCTATTTTGATGAACTAAACTGGATTAACTCTTGTTTTACATCTCTTAAAACTCTTAATACTCCTGTAATTATTTGTTGAATTGCCTTCTCTGCTAGACTGTAAGCTCACCACGGTAGGAAACATATCTTCCTTATTCATGCTATAAACCCTAGCAGGTTCTAAGAAAATGTTAGGAATGTAATCCCTCCTTAGAGAGAAAAGATGTCTCTCATGTACAGATATTAATGAAAGTATCTTAAGCAGTTGTTCACAACTCAGTTTATATTTTATATGTTCTAAATTGACGCATCGTTAACATCTGTCATTTAGTCTGTGTAGGTTTTTCTTTGTTTTGTAGTTAGTAGCCAGTATTTGAAAGCTAGGAGATTTCATGTAAACCTGCACACTTCTGAGTTCTCTTAAGAATTGTGTTGTCTGGCAGTCCATGGTCATAGTTGGCTGGCGTTGAGCAGCAGCTGCCTCCATGTCTCACTCCCCATTTTCTGCCTATGCTTGGACTCCACTGTGAGCCCTTACAGCTTTCTTTCTACCTGTATCACTCATTTCCATCAACTGCCTATTGTTTCTGGCATTTGAGTCTTAACCTTTTTGATATGTTTTCTTCTGTTACAAAATTGCTTTATATGATTATATTGAACAAAATAATCTCACTAACTTTTTTAAGTAATCTAAATATTTATGACACTTCTAAATTTCAGAGATTATCCACGTGTTCTTTGATAACAAATGAAAATATTTAAAAATATTTTCTATGTTAAGGTTTACCTAAGCTTTGCAAATACTCATGTAAATAATTGATTCAATCCAGGCTCATTTATGGGTACCAAAATTTTGGGTGAAAGATTTTTGGGGAACCGAATGGTGACATAACATCGAAGTGTCAAATTATAGATGACTTATTAACTGAAGAAGGATTTGTTTTTTTTAAATGAAGAAAGCTGGCACACATCACCTTCACTAAGAGACCAAAATTAAAATTCCAATGATGGTATAAATTGAGCGCATGTGCTTCCTGATGTGATTCACTAATTGTCATGCAAATCACCTGTGTAGTATTGCCACCAACAATTTTTACCTGGTTATAAAGCAAACAAACAGATCCAAATGGTGGGATATTTTACACAACAACCAATTTTGCCTCTTGAAAAAATATAAACGTTGCAAAAGAACAAAAAAGTAAAAACGAGAAAGTTTTAGAGCTAAAAAAGATAACTAAATGCAGGATGTGGTCTTGGATTGACCTTAGGTGAAAAGAAAAATCACTATAGGAGACACTATTGTTTTAATAAAAAAAAATGAAATGAGGAATTATATTAGATAGAGTAGCATATCAATGTTGAATTTCTGAAGCATGAGAATGGCACTGTGGTTATATAGGACAATAGACTTGCTCTTGTAGAAAAATACAAGTTGAAGTCTTTAGGAGTAAGAAGTCAGCATGTTCACTTCTTATTTTCAGATGATTCAGCAAAACATACATATACTTAGAGAAACACAGGAGAGGGATTTCTGGTTTTTGGACACCTTTGATAAATCTCAGCAAAAGTTATACAATTCATTGTAATTTAAAATTTTTTGCAAGTTTGAAATTTTCACAACAAATGGAAGAAAGAGAAAGAGGAAAGTTAAACCTATAGATTAAAAGAGATTTTAGAGGTATGACACCTAAATGCAATGTGTGAACATACATGTTTGGTTCTTGATTCAACATACATGTGTAAGGAAACATCAGATAATTTAAAGAATTTGAGCAGTAATTGGGTATTTGCTAATATTAAGAAGTTATTTTTTAAGATGCAAGATTCACCAGATTAAAATAAGTCATTATGGTTTTGATTAGAGCACACCAAACATGTTATGGAAGAAATGCAGTAGTCTGAGACTTACTTCAAAATAAGCTAGTGGGGGTAGGTGGTTAGGGACACAGATGTCCTGAGATGAGCTGTGTGTTGATAATTGTTGAAATAGGATATGGATCAATTGGAGTTCATTGCTATCTTTGCTATGTACAAAGAAAGTTCTTGCTATCTTTGTGTAAGTTTACATTTTTAAATAAATTGTTATAAGGATAACTAATTGATTCTATTTTTCATAAAACCCCATGAACCAGAAGAGCAGAAAATTGATCTACCATTCAATTTGGATTATTTGGTACCTCAAGAACCAACCAAATATATGATTTACCACTTAAAAAATCCAGGTGATAACCAATTTTATATTACCTTTAGTGCTATGAAGACAAGTCAAAAAATTCAAATGCTTGCAATTTTCTGTACATGTTTTAAGGTTATTATAATAGAAAATTTTCAAAGATTCACAAAAGCAGAGAGAATGATATAATTAATCCTCATATACCATCATAGCCTTGACAATTATTAATGTTTTACCATTGCTGTTTCATCTCTCTCTCCACTCTCAAACTCTTTCTTTTGAGACAAAGTTTCCCTCTGTCATCCAGGCGGAGCACAGTGGCACAATCTGAGCTCACTGCAACCTTTGCCTCCTGGGTTCAAGCAGTTCTTGTGACTTAGCCCCCCTCAGTATCTGGGACCCGAAGTGTGTGACAACATGCTAGGCTAATTTTTGTATTTTTAGTAGAGGTGAGGTTTGGCTACATTACAGCCAGGCTAGTCTTGAACTCCTGGCCTCAAATGTTCCACCCACCTCAGCCTCCCAAAAGTGCTGGGATTATAGGCATGAGCAACTGTGCCCCGCCTGAACTCTTACTTTAATATTTTAAAGGCAATCGCAGACATCATGTCATTTCAATTATAATAACATCTTTAAAAAACATGACCGCTATGCCATTCTCGCATCTAACATATTTTATAATAATTTCTTAATTTTTTAAAAATATATAGTACATATTCAAGCTTTTGGATTGTCACCAAGGATTTTTTTAGTTCGTTTGTTCTTATAAGGATCCAAACCAAATAAACACTTTGTATTTAGTTGATGACTCTTTATGGCAATATCCTCTCTTCACTTCATTTTCTTACTAATGATTTTTGAAAAAAGATACCACCAAGTCCTATAAGATATGCCACAGTCTGGATTTGTTTAATTGCTTCTTTATAATATGATTAAATTTATTCTCCTATCTTCCATTTTTCTAGACTCTGGTAGTTAGATCTTATTAGATTCAGGTTCAATTAGACAGCACATGCTCTCTAGTTGCCACTCTTAGTAATGCTAAGACAGATGTGAAGTTCAGGCTGTGCCAGTCTGATCCCTCCGTTATGAAGTTACTCATTAACTTTTACCTAAAGCTTTTGGCGATTTTTAACACTACAAGACAGGAATTTAAAAAAAAATCTTTACTTCTTATAGAAGCTCTTTGTTGTTTCTCTCTAAAAAGGATTTTCCCTAATTGACTAATTTGGTAACTTTGACATATAGTTAATAGAAGAAAGGCAGGGTAAATGATTTCTTTTTTCTCCTTTATTTCTCAGTTTTCAGAATAATGACTTGATGTCCTGATAGTCTCCAAATTTTTTAAGTATCATTAGGAACTCATGTTTTTTAAATATATTGTATATATTTCAATAAACTGTAACCATTATTGTTATTATTGCTACTACTATTGTGAGTTTCAGTTTATCTCACCTTGAGGCCAGTCTTCTCAAATTGGTTCAGTGCCCTTGATATATCCTTCTTAGCCTTTGATAGCTTAGTCACTTTCTTGCATAAAAAGATGTCCCATATCATCTTATGTATTTTCTACCCTAGACCTTGAACCAGTCATTTCTCCAAGGTACCATATTTTTTTCCTGGGAGATTATATTTAGATATCACAGATTAAGTGTAGTGTTGATTTCTTCTGGGTTTCATAGTTTCTAGATTTTTCAGAAGATGGAACTATGAAATACACATTATTTTAAAATAAAAATATGTGAGTTCATATTGATGTTTTAAGTTCAAATTTAAGAATGAGCTTTGTTATTTTATTTTATACTTGTATCACTTTTCTATTTTACTAAAAACCTTGATTTCAAGTAATCTTAACATTTCAACTGCTTTGTCTTAAATTTATAATAGTTTTAACATAAAAATATTGATATTAGTAGTAATGACTATAAATGCAGTTTATGAGAATTTGGTAAAAAATTTTATTTTTTGAGGCATTTAAGTTTTTTAATGTAGGCTTATGTTACCAATTAAATATATAGTTTCAGTTTAAAATGTGGTTATTTTATTTTCAGTTATATAAAAACCTTATATAAACTTGTTTAAACAATCATATAAGTAGTTACATTTACAAAGTCTTACTTTCATCCTGAACTTTCTTACCTCTTAACTTTCTTCTCCTACAAGTAAACATTTTTTAGTTTTTAGTTTATGCTTCCATTGTTTCTTTTTTTAAAAAGAGCAAAATGCCTTTGCACATGCCTATAGTATTTCCACCTTTCCACGCTTGACACCAAAAACATCATCCAATAAAAATTGTTCTCCATTTTGCTTCTTTCTACTTAATACTATATGCTGGAGATTGCTTGATAACATTAGATAGAGATTTTCCCCATTCATCCTTATGGCTCTGTTATGTGGGTGTACTACAGTTTATTCAACCAATCTCCTACTGATGGACATTTAGATCACTTCCAGGTTTTTGCTATTATAAAAATTCACAATTATTACACCTATTTATAATGATTAAATTTATTTTACAATTTTTACTATCAAATTTTTGGTATAATTCTTAGAAGTAAAGATATTAGGTTAAAAGATCTATCTATATATAATTTCATCAGTTAAGCCTAATAAAGAACATCATTTTCCCAACAGCGATGTGTAAGCATAATCTATTTTTGCATTCATTGCAAACAAAATTTGGTAATTTGTCAGCCTGATAAGAAATGTCGTTCTAGCTTGACTCTTTTTTTATGAGAGAACTTGAGCATCTTTCTATATATTGAAAGGCAATTACATTTATTTTTCCATGAAAAATTCACATCTTTTATTCATTTTTCTACTTTGTTGCTTGTCTTTTTCTTCTCAAAATTTAGGATTTTTCTTTATAATGGGAATATTAGCCAGTTGTCTGTTACATAAATTGCAAAACTCATTTCTACTTCATCTTTTGCCATTTGACTTTGCTTATGATAATTTTGCCAAATTCAAATTTTTTTTGTCAAATCAATTTTGTAAACCATTTATTTTAGTTGGAACAATTTTTGTTCTGTAGGTTCCATCTGTATTCCCGAAGACAGGTATATATGGAGGCCAACTCTTGCCAGGCATATACTACAGACTCAATATATGACACTTTTCTAGATAACACCTATTTTCATATTGTAGAATTAGAGCCAGTCATGATGTCATATAACTCCATGTTTGTTTATTTTTCAATTTTATCAGGATTTTATTATTTTTCTATGCAACTAGTTTACATCAAGAACTATGTAAACCAAATTTAATTTCAAATTGTTTAAGCTTTGGGTTTGTTTTGCTTTCTGAGTTGTTCCTTTCTACCAAATGACAGTGGCATATTCAAAATTATTTTATGTTATTCTTTATAAACTCTTTAAGGATAAAAGCTTTATTTGTCTCATTCACTGTTTTCTGTGGATTTTAACCAATATACATTTAAAAATTCGGTAGGGAGAAAAAAACATTTTAATTACAATGGAAAGAATGACCTACTCAAATGTATTTGCTTGATTTAAATAGCATCTTATCTTTCTACCTAATGACATAAGGGATAAGCATTGAGAGTAGCTCAAAACAATTCTTTCCATTTTAATAACTGAAAAAGTTATATTTAGGCTTCAGCCTTTCTTACTGATTAATTTCCGAGAGCTCTCTTGTAAAAGCTATAGATTTTGTGAGAACACTCAAGTGCTAGAAAACATAAGACTGTTAAAAATTATGATTAACCTCACAAAATCTCTTTGTTATATCTGAGGCACAAACTAGGCAATAAATATTTCTGTAACAAAAGAAGAAAGGAGTCAAGAAAAGAAGGGAAGAAATAAAGAAATGACTATTAACTTTACCACTACAACATATATTTATGCGTGGAAATTCTATCAAAATATTTAGAAAAGTCTTCAAAATATATTTATGGTGGCTGCCATAAATTAAAGCATAGATTATACTTACCAAGAACTCTTATTGCTAATGTGTAGATACCCAGGGCAAAAGACTTAAGCTGTGGCTTAATGCACCTAAAATCAACAAAAGCACCATTATAATAAATATATAATTCATTAAAGCAAATAGAAATTCGAATGATAATCTGCGTAACACACATGAAATCATGTTAGAATTCAAGTGACATTTATGGTGAACCTATTGGTGTGCTAACATAGGGAGGGCAAAATATGTAAAAGCCATATTCCATTTCATGCAATGCTACATGTTTATAATTAATATTTCTAGAAACTAAATCACCATACATTCCATATTCATGTGGTGCTAGTAAAGTCAAATTTAAGTTTAACCAGCAAAATAGCAAAGACTTGAGATAAAACTCAAATTTCTAAAAAATTGTTAGAATTTGAAGCAAAAATAAAGAATTAATAACCTACAATTTTTACAGCTTTTGGACTAAAAGCACAGGACCAAATTCATCAGTTGATGTAATCACTGGGGCATGCTAAAAGTTGCTGCTAAAGAGAGAGAACTTGAAATAATCAGAAAAGTGCAAAACACCTAAATAACAAGAGTCATTAATATGACTGTAAAGCTTAATGTGATTTCCCTATGGATTTTAATAGTAATAATCATGATAATATATAATGACTACGGAGTGTTAACCATGGTATTAAGTACTTTGTACATATTACATCATTTAGTCTCTGCTTTAAAAGAGGCAAAAACAAACAAACAAACAAACAAACAAAACCCATCTTCAACCCAAAGGAGTCCTTCTGACATCAAAATTCACAATAGTTAATATGAAGGACTAGTGGTGGGAAAATGCTTTCTGTGGTAAGCACCTGATTCTACACTTGGCACAGTATAAGAAGTTGTTGAAGATGTAGCACAGTATTCTGGAAAGTCTAAGACAGTGTTTTGCCGTTTTGTCAAACTCAGGCTACCATTTATAAATGTAACTATCTCATGTTCTTCATGTTGTATTTCCCATGATTTGGTGAAAGCTGTTTGGAGAATAGCAGGTTCTGTTTTCTGTTTGTCATTCCTAAACAGTTTCCATTATACAAACTGTGGGAAATTAAAACTGTATACAATGCTTTGGTTAGCCTTTAGAAAAAAATTAGTATTTATCCTTGAATACATGAATTAATTTGAAAATCACCAAGTCCATCTCACCAATATTGAATTCTAGTAAATGTTGACTTTTCACGCTTAATAATTATATCAAATTTTTTATTAGGTGATTTTTTATCAATAGCACAATAGAAATATTGGCAAAGCTAAAGCTAACTCAATTAGGATGAAATATTATAACTGAGACTCCTATTTGCAAAACTATTTTAGCATTTGGATTCATATAATTTTTACAGATGTGTGATAGGGTTATCAGTAAAAAATGTTTTAACATAAATTGTATTTTAATAGAAGAAAAAACTGTAAGGAAGTTGAATGAGATATAAAGGCAGGAAGAAGGAAATATGTAATGCCTGTCACTGTTAAAGTAGTTGTTATGCAAGTCTGAACCAGGTGATGTTGGTTATCAAATCACTATTTTTTGGATACCATTAATTACATTAGAAAGTGATGTACATTTAAAATTGTTATTTTTTAAGAAAATATTTATAATATACCAGAAATCAATATTTAGTTACTATTTAAACTTATGATAAAAAATTTTCTGTGTCAATTTGTACGTAAATAAGAGGCTACATAATTTTACAAAATTTTTAGGGTTTTATAAGCAAAAATGATTGAAGTTATTGATTAAAGTCTGGCTCTGTGTGTTCCCACCCAAATCTCATCTTGAATTGTAATCCAAATTTTAATCCCCACATGTTGGGAGAGGGACCTTTTGGGAAGTGATTGGCTCATGGGTGTGGTTCCCCCATGCTGTTTCTGTGACAGTGAGTTCTCACAAGATCTGATGGTTTTATAAGAGGCTCTTCCCGCTTCACTCTGTACTTCTCCCTCCTGTGCCTTATTGAGGAAGGTCTTGTTTGTTTTCCCTTTCCCCAGTATTGTAGGTTTCCTGAGACCTCTCCATCCATGCGGAACTGTGAGTCAATTAAACCTCTTCCCTTTATAAATGATCCGATCTTGGATATTTCTTTACAGTAGTGTTAAAACAGACTAATACTGTCATTAACATCATGGATTAACATCCTCAATTTACCCAAAAGCCATGAAATCCCTCACAGATAATTCTAGTTATAGCAAAAATACACAGATAAAGCAAAATAAA
This sequence comes from Saimiri boliviensis, assembly GCF_048565385.1. NCBI lineage: Eukaryota > Metazoa > Chordata > Mammalia > Primates > Cebidae > Saimiri > Saimiri boliviensis. Next base: position 109,754,847 of record NC_133455.1, read on the forward strand.
TAAATAAATAATAAATGCATAATATTGTAGTATTAGATAAGCCTTTAAAATGTCTTGTAAATTGTATTTCCCATGATCTAGTGAAACTATATTTAATCTAAAATGCTTGTTATCTATGCTAATTAATATTATTACCAGCATTAGAAGCAGTACACTATTATCTATTAACCAACTCTAGTAATGTAGGCACTAACATTGCTTTCTAGAGCAATAGTTTGCAAACATTTTTAACTAAGAAAATGTCTCTTAAGCCACATTTTTGTATTAATATCAAGTGAGATACATATAGAAGTGAAAAAAGGATGTGGGACAAGTTCCTTGAAAAAACTAAGAAGAATCATAATGATTCTACAGAAAAAAATACTTAAATCCTTGCCTGAGATGATTATGTCTTATGTTAAAATTGGAATGGGGAGAATCGGTACTCACCTTAGAAGTAATATGTATCCAGGTATGCCACCTAGGGATAAAGTATAGGATGTGATGACTGAAATTACAAGAAAATACAGAAACATTTGGGGACATCCATTGTCTTTTTGACATCTTCCGACTATGCCTGAGGAATTTCCAGATTTAGAAGCCGCAATTCCCACACAAGTGCAGTTGTAAAATATCTGTAACACGATAGGGAAAAGTCCAGTTATTGCAGTGACATTTAAATAAAATTAAAGATAGTTATTTTAAAAAACTTACAGTATAGTAGCCATGCATTATATAAACAATGAGGAAGTATTCTTTTATTTTTCCGTATTAGAGTATATTGAACAAAGCAAAGTCTATACAGAAACAGCATTTCATTATCTAAATAGCAGACGGTCAGTCTACTAAGTATTAATCCTACACAACAATCTCCCAGCAAATCCTACCTAATCTAACCATACCTTACCTCTTTCACTACCAGTTTCAATTCTAAGTAATCATTATTTCTTGCCTAGATTGTTGCAATGCACCCTTTATTCTTAACTTGTTTTTGCTCTTACCTAGCTAGAATCTGTTTTCCATCCAGTAAGCAAAGTGGACCTTTAAGCATGACACTCAGATCACATCACTACCCTCAACCTGCCAATGGTTTCTCATTATACTTGCATGAAACCCCATATCCTTATAACGGTTTACACTTTTTCCATCATGTAGCGCCTGGATGCCACTCTAATCTCACCATTCAGTGACCTTCCCTCTCTCCTTTTGTGTCAGCCACACACAGGACCCTTGAAACGGCCACTTTGCCCTTTCCAAACCTCCTCTCAAACCTGGCAAGTTTATCCATGTCTCATGGCCCTGCTATTTTCTCTACCGGGCAGCTCTTCTTCTAGGTGATTATATGGCTAGCATCCATACGTAAGGCATCTGTTCAGAGATTTTATTAGAGACCTTTCACAACTACCCATTCAAAAAAAAAATACTTCCATCTCTTTACCCTTTTATTCTAATTCATGTCTTTTTCACCATGCTTCTTACTACCTATCAGTATATCATATATTTACTTATGTTTAAAATATACTTTCCCAACAAAATGTAACCTCCATGAAAGAAGAAACTGCTTGCTTTACTATCATTATGCAACCAGGGAGTAGAAGAGGCTCTCATTTTAGGCATTTGATAAAACTTAGTTAAGTAAATGGGCAGAATTGAGGATATGACAGAATTTATGGTGGCTGTAAGAAAAAAATAATTCTGGTGCATAAAACAGTTTGTATAAACCCTTGACAGTTTATTTCTTTAAATTTTATTTATTAATGCCTTTATACAATGCTATATTTAATCACAGAAGAGTTTGTGAGTTTTTAGACAGTAAATAAAGCTGGAATTTCCTTTTCTAGAAAAAGTAGTAATGTAGATTTTTTTGCAAGGTCAAATTGAAATCTTTGATTCTTAATTCTGGCTGCTCACTAGACAAATGAGTTAAAGAAGTCCTTTGTATCTCAGTGCCTCAGTTCTCACATAAGGAAACACTGAAAATAATACAAATTATTTCAGGACCATGAGATTTAAATGCAAGTTTGTTTTTAGAACACCAATCTTTAGCCCTTCTTTATAATGTCTTTTATAAATGGCAGCTCTCATTAAGAAAAACCTTCATGCAGCTGTGGACAAAAATAACAGTAGCTGAAAGAAAAATAACAAAAGGAAGAAAGCAAAGAAAAGAAGAAGAGAGAAGCTTGGTGAAAACATATTTCAGATGAGTAGGTAGTGTTATTCATTGTCGCTAGAAACCAATCCTTTCTGCTCTAAATAAGTCAAAATAATAATACAATGAACAGTCAATCAACAAACATAGCTGTATATCTATGGATATACAGCCTAAGCATTTGTATCCAGTTAATAAGCATATGTAAATAAATGAAATGAATGAGTGGTTTAATTATCTGCCTTGTAGAATTGTCAAAGGTAATTTCATCAGTCATAAATAGAAAGCAGTCTCAAAGAGCAAACAATAAGAGTCTGTTCTCCCTGTCTGCTCTCTGCCATGTGAGTATAGAAGGTGAAGATGGCCATCTGCAAACCAGATAGCAGGTCCTCACCAGGCACCAGATCTGCTGGCATCTTGATCTTGGACTTCTCAGCCTCCAGAACTATGAGAAGTAAATGTTTGTTGTTTAAGCTACCCATTCTATGGTGTATTCGTTATAGCAGCCTGGACTGACTAAAACAGATTTTTACCTATATTTCCAACCTCATCTTCCTCTTCCACCCTACAGAAACCCTCCAATCCAGCCCATCTGCTCTCTTATTATAATACAAATTGACTGGATTTTCCAAGCAAAGTTGTCCTAGAACTATCAACCTCCTTATAATCAGGTCTCTGACCCCAAGGTCTAGAATCTTTGGAGCTAAACCTCCTAATACCGACTTATATTTGTCCATCTCCTAAAACCTCAAATGACCACTGGTCTTGGAGTCAGAAGACATGGATCTGAAAGTATATCTTGTTATATGATCACATGATAGACATTCCCATTCAGGGCTAACACTTCTTATAAGCAAAAGGAGGTAAACTGATTATGTAATTACAAAAGCTCTTCCACCCCATTTCATGACTCTAATTCTCATCCTAATTTTTTCAGCAACTCAAGTACCACTAGGAATGGTTATAACATTTTCTTTTTGTACACAAAAAAGGGTAAGAAGCAAGCCTCCTGCTAGTAGTGGTCTGCTGTGAGCCCCCATAGAGTTGTGTTATTTATATTGTAACAAGACCATGGCCATATACTTTAGAGGTGATTTCTTACAATATTGTTTCCACTCCTGCTGGAGGTTTGACAACCAGCAAGGCAAGCTGATACATATGTGATTCCATTTTCACCGCACATGGGTTCCCATTTTGTCTCTGAACATTTGCATCTTGAGTTGCAATCTGAAAAGAGAGCTCGTTCATGATAAGAGACAGGTTTGGTTCTGAAAAGAAATATAACAATATAAAATATTATCTCTTAGCAGGTAACACCTGAATATTTTCAAAAACCAATGTTCTTGAGTGATATAAAAGATACTACCAAAAAAAAAATTGCCTTTTAGAAACACATTTGTCATCAGAAATGCCAGCTTCTGGTCATGAAATGTGGGTTTACTAATAACAGCTTTATCTTGAAAGGTTTTAGAAGCTTACAAATTCATATCATGTCCAGTTCTTAGCTTATAGCTTTCAGTAAAGTCTGCTGCCTCTAGGATCCTCTAATATAACTTCTCTGCAAAGGTGTATATAAATAGCTAACAAGGTTAGAAAAGTAAACTTTTAGAGCAATTTATGGCATTACTTAAATGCATCACAGGTGGTGTGTGTGTGTGCAAATTTCATTCAGAATTGTTGTCTGACTGGAATGGATGTTGCTAATAGTTCAGTAAAGGAAAAGTAGCCAATCGGTAATCATTTAATTCTCTTTCAGTGTTTGCAGGAATTACATGTCCTCTTGTGTATGTCTTACATCGGCAATAAGTGCATTCCCAGTTCACTCAACCTTTCTCCTGTGTATTCTCCCAGTGTACAGTGCTCTTTCGTATCTTATAGATCCTTTCTTACTCAAATTCTCAAGCAAGTTCAATGACTCACCCACCTATTTGTTCATAAAATTTTACTGGAAAACTACTAAGTGCTAGCTCTGGGAGAAAAAGAGATAATTACAAATATTAATGAGACAATATTTACCCTCCAGAAATTAGCTTTTTTGAGTTGTTTCACAAAATTGTGATCACATTCTTTCTTTTCCTCTTCATATTTTTTTGTCCTCTGCCATTCACTTTTGTATTTACTCTTCCTCTCTCCCAGTATTCTCTCTCCCTCACTTTTTGTCTGTCACCTGAATGGCCTAATCCTTCTGCTTTTATCCTTTTTTGCTATTCATATCCCACTACTCTTCTCAAAGGGAACTTTTGCAATGGCACGTCATTTCTATCTGCATGATAGGTGCCATTCCTGGGCCCTCCATACTTAATTTTTTCTACTCCTTATTTTTAAATTTATTTATTTGCGTATTCCTTCTCTCTTTCACCCCATTTTGTACAAAGATATTTGAGGAGCATAAACTAAAAAAATACATTGAAATGTGCAATCAGCAGAGGCAGGAACTGTTTTCTTAATTTACTTCCATTTCTCCAGCACCAGTAATAACTCCTGTCACACAGCAAGCTAAGAAACAAGATTTCTAGTTAAGTTAATCAAGAAAAACATGGTATTATGGTGAAAGAAATTAACCACTTGGGCCTCTGCCTATAAGAAGCATCGTCATTAATTATGGCAACCATAATTTCTTAATGATAGTAATATTCCATCTAGCAGGACTGGTATGATGAATTTTGTCACCTCAAAAGTATAAATAAAAATCCTCTGAGAGGTTTCCAAATATGTAGTGTGAAAGGGTATTGAACTAGGCCTTCCGAGATGTCCTATAGGAATGTTTAATCCTGTTCTCTTCCATAAAATTTTAATTGTTAACTGAGACTGTTTGTAGTATCTAAAAGTATAAAACTGCCTATACAAGTCTAGAATCATTTTAACTCTGGAAATGGTAGGGCTGAGATTATAGAAGGTTGGAGCTCGAGAGAACCTTGGTGTAATCTAGGCCGACCTCTCGTTTGACAGATCAGGGAAGTCAGGCCCCAAGCGGATGGGTAACTTGCTCAAATTCCCACTGCTTGTTAGTGACAACTCTGGAAACAGAACCCTGCCAGGCCTCTTGATTGTAAATTCTTATCTGACATCAGAGTTATCCTTGCTATTGCAGAAGACAGATTTCTTCCATTATCCTATCTAAGGCTTATCTTCAGTTTTCCTATTGAATGTCCAGGTCAAGACAGTGTTTGGAATAAAGCAACATGGAAAAACCCATGGAAACCATTTTATATTTTATAAAGAAAATTACTTTGTATTATTGAAAGTAAGTTTGATTTATCATCGGGAGTAGGAATCAATGGCATACATGTTTTCTGAAGGATGTGCTGACAGTAGATTTGTCATTTAGAATTTTAGTTATAAGAAGAGTTTTAACAAATATGCCAGAATGTTTATACCCAAATGAGATTTTCTTTCAAAATAGTTATGCCGAAAGATGAGAGCGTTTTCTTAAAGGTTAAATCTTTGCCCTTGTTAAGAATATTCTAAAAAATATACAAGGAAATTTCAAAAGAAGAGCCTTAGAATTTTTTTTTTTTTATATATATATATAGACGGGGTTTCACCATGTTGGCCAGGCTAGCTTTGAACTCCCTTGGCCTCCCAAAGTGCTGGGATTACAGGCATGAGCCACTGTGCCTGGCAAGCCTTAGAATATTTTCAACAGCAACAGCATTACTGCAGTACAGTCAGAGTCTTTTAAGGTGACTGCTTTGAAGAGGCTAGTACTCAGTTAATGAAAATGTTGCCCTGTATTTGCTTAAAATGTTTAATCTTTGGTTATGTAGGGCCACTTTTAATGGGAACCTCAAAGTTTGCTTTTGTTGTCTGTCGTTGTCTGTTGGTTCTCTGTTTTGTGTTTACTTTGGCTTAGAAATTATGATGTAGAAAGATGTTCTACTTTGAGTCATGCCTGTGTTCAAGCCCCAGATCTATGCAGTTGCCTTTAAAGAAGGATAACAGAACTAATGTCATAAAGGTGTTTTGAGGATACAAATGAGATCATGAAAGTTAAGGTGTTTTGTAAATCACAAACTATAAAGTACTCTACAACTGTCCCTCTACCGTGAGGATCTCTGGGACAATTAAAGATGGCACTGGGCTTCTCTCTCTAGAAGCTTCTTTCATTTCATCGTCACAACATTCTTAATCCACACTGCTGACTTTCACTAAGGCAGCACTATAGTCAGCTGAGTCTAACAATCTGGCTGTGATAACTCCCATAAGCCATAATTGATGAACTTTGCATTCACCAATTTTCCTGAACATCGTAGATGGCCAAAACTATAACAGCCGCTCATTTAGCAGCAGGTGACACCAGGTTAATAAAGATGATGGAAATTGGAACATAGAGACGAGGCAGATAAGCATGGAAGGAAGAGTAGGAAGGGAGACGGATAGCAGGCTGTGAGCCAGAAGCTGCGTAACAGGCAGGAAACAGCATAAAGTGTCAGGAATGTTTGCCTTTGAGCCACAGGCAGAGTTTCTGGTGGCCAGGCAGATACAGTTGGGGAGGTCTTCCTGGCACATGGTGGAGCCTCAATAATTTTTTAGAAAATAAATAATGCATAGACAGGTGAAATGATGAAGAAAGTTACCTCTGGGAACTCATGTTAAAAAGTAGAGCGATGGGAAAGACTCAGTGGGCAATATAGTTCCTACAAGATCCAACCAAGTATTGAAAGAAACTCTGGAAACCAAGCAATGTATTATCACCCACCCCATGTAAGCTGGCAGGTCTGAGGGCATTCCTAAATATTATCCTGACCAATTGCAAGACACCCAGCTAAAGAGAAATTTTATGGGGAGCACCAGGTTGAAGGACAGGCATTTCTTTTCAGAAACTTCATAGGATTCAAGCACAACAGCAACTATGGAGGATTGCATAGAAGTAACTCCCCTTACTCAGGTGTCCAAAGGAGAAAAATACAATATTTCCATGAATGGCACATTTATTTTGTGTTAGGCAAGTAGTGTTCACTTTCATATACATTAACTTGCTTAAACCTAACAGAAGCTTAAAAGGCAGTCATTACTTCTGTTTTTAAGATGGGAAAATTGAAGTTGGATTAGTTTAAACTGCCCATATATCACTTCATTAAAAATAGAGACCTGATTCAAGGTTTGTATTTCCACTATCATGTTGTTTTTCTAAATTAATCAGGTTGGTTCTCTAGGGTAAAATATGGGTTTATCAATTTTTTATTTCTCTAAGATATTTAAAATAAAAAAAGATGACACATTTTGGTGACAATAACCGATTCTAAGTATTGTCAGTTATTCCACAATAATACTAAATCTCTTACCATAGTTACGATGTTTAAAAATCAAATTCGTTTTTTGTAACTCCACAAATAATCGATTTAATTAAACAAGACAATATCCTTAAATTATTTGATAAGGGAACATACCCTTGGTAGGAAACAGTTAGTCCTGCCACATCAGAATTTTCACAGCCCAGTGCAAACAGGGAAAGAAATAGGAGGTAACCAAAGGCAGATGATCCCAAGTAGAGTTTTGCAGCTCCACACACACTGATGCTGAATTTTTTCATAACTATCCCCCCAGAGAATATTCCAAGGGCCACTGCTGGTATGTTGATGAGCCCTGAGAAACAAGAAAATACATGATTTTGTGAATCTCTAAAAAAAAGATCTGAGTGCACTCACACAAACTTTCAAATGTATTATTACTAGAAGACTTTGTCACTTTAAATTATAGAAATATTCACTTTAAATTGTAGAAATATTCAGTCACTATCATCTAACATATTCAGAGAATGTATGATGAGTGTCTTGGTTATAGATTAATGGTGATGCAACTACACAGTCTCAGGTTCTGTCTAGCACAATGTCTAGCACAGAGTATTAAATTAACAAATACCAAATGAATCAAATATCTCTGGTTATTCTAGTCCAATTCCAGCATTAACAAGTACAATTAGGTAGCAATTAGGTGCCAATTAATGTTCTTTAATGTTCTGTATAAAAAATAATAGGCAAATAGCATATAGAAAACTTTTTTTTAAGTCTTGATTCCTATTTTCTGCCCCCCCACTCGCCATGTATGCAAAATTTGTTTTCATTGAGCCAGCTTCTTACATTTGACTGTGGTATCCTTCCTAATAAAAACAATAACCACCTCTATTTACTTGCTTATAATGTACCAGCCACTGAGCTAAGCATTTGATATATTAATATTATCACACTCGCTTTTCACCACAACCTTAAGAGTAGGCATATTGTTAGCCTCACTTCGGAGAGCTATTTGTCTGCAGTCACAGTTAGTAAGCAGGCAACCAGATTTGAATGCAGAAAGACTGATGTCAAGCCCCATGCTTTTAATCACTGCTATGTGGCCTCTCCATCAGGGGTTTGGGAAATAGTATCCTTGATAAATAGATGTACATTATTTTTTTAGATAGCTGTGCAAACTCACTAGGAATCTATTAAGTGTGAGCTATAAATTGCACTAGGAAGAGGTTCAACTTAATGGTTGAGAGCTTGGACTCTGGAGACCCAGCTGCCTGAGTTTAAATCTCAGTTCCACCACTCAATAGCTGTGCAATTGCAGGTAATTCTTTGAATGTCTCTAAACTTGTCTCCTCATATATAATATGGAAGTAATAATAGCATTGTTGAGGGAACTAAATTCTATTATTTATGAAGAGTTATCAGCACAATGTTTAGCACAAAAATATCTTGCAATTAATTGCTATCCATTTTATTTACAAAGATGAAAATCCCGGAGGTGGGGTGGGGAGTAAAACACTTGTAGAAGGCTTGGGAAAAGAGGCACTTTAGTGCTGTTTGTAATGGTGTAACTCTAGAGAAGAACAATCTGGCACTCAAAAATAAATAACTTCTCTGCTAATTAGATTTTATTTCTCATATTGTCTACCTATCAATTATTGATGTCCATGTTTTCTTGAGGTTTTGAGATAATACGTCTCTTTCAAATAATAAAAAAGCTGAAGTTTGCATGACCTCTACTAGTCAACAGATAACATTCAAAGACAACGTCAGCATTGCTGTGGTAAAAAAATGATCTCAACTACGCATGTCTGACTCATAACCTACTGTGAAATTGTAAAATAAAAATGAAAACACTGACATCTAGTGATAATGACATGCAAATTTTCTTCTTTCCTTTCCTTTTTGTTCTTTCTTTTTAAGTTTATATATTTAGTTTCTTAACAAAACATCATAGATTCGCAAAAAAAATTCAACATACAGTGGTCTTTGGCTTGCTATTACATTATTAAAAAAGTAATTTCTAACATGTATAGATCACAAAAGAACATTTTATTTCCTTTCTTTTTATATAATCATAGGTTGTATAAGTGAACATTAAAATGATCATATTAGAAATCAGCCTACCTTAAAGGGGGCATGATCATGAAATTAGTGAAATGGAAGAAGGAAGAAATGCTAAATTTTGCTTTCCAGCTAAACCGTGGTTCCTGTGTATGGCAAGCAACAGAGATGAAAATCTAGAACCTTGAACAGCCAAAAATCAACTAAGAGAAATATGATTACTGTTTTAAAAACAATGAATATATCATAGAAAATATATCAACAAACCCAGTTATTCATGGCCCAGGTTAATTAATACTAATATTTTCTCCTGATTTTTCTGATTTTTAAAGATGAGGAAGTAGATAAAATTAGGTCTTCCTTTGTTTCAGTTTTCATCTTCCTTCTCCCAAAGTAAGTGCTGCTATGAGTTTGATATGCATCCTTTAAATGCCTACTTTTACACACACAAACATATATGCAATAAATATTTATAACATAGTACCTGATTATGAATGCCTTCCACAGAGCCAAAGCTGACACAAACAGCAGAGTACTACATTTTCTCTCTCAATTCCATCCCCAAAATTGGTTTATGAACAAAGTATCTTCTGAAAACCAATCTCTGAACTGAAAACTTCAGAGCATGTCCCTAGCCTTTTATTTTATTTTGTAAAGTACCAGTTGAACCTGGGATGTAAGGAGTCATAACACAAGGTGTAGCCTTGTCTGTAGCTATGTTCTGTGTTGAATTCCATTGAACTTACCCCACTCCCAGCAGCCTAGAATAGCCTGAAAATTGAAATGGAATTACCCTAGAAACATCTGTACACTCATTATAAATTGTTAACAGTCAGGAATATCCTGTCCTGATTTACCTCTTTTTGGACGCTGGTATTTTCTTGAAACTTTCAGAAAGTTTCATGTATTCTCTTGACTCGAGATCATTCTACACGAGATACTTGCTTTGTCTGATGAAAACCTCCATTCTCTTTTCCACACTTCCATCTTTTAATACCTTCTTATCCTTTTCCCTTGATTTAGATATCATCATCTTCTGCTAGAAAATTCTTCTTGATTCCAAGATTAGGTTTGTTCTTCTGGAGTGCTCTGAGTTTCCCCTAAGTAGAATTCCTTCTCACAGGTTCCGCCAGCCATATGAGGCTTCCAGGGGACTCATTTGGCACCAGGGCTCACAACTGGATCATCAGAACTCCATATTCTCGCTCATCAGGAGTTCCTTGTGCAAGGGCCCATAGGCAGCAGCCTTGATGCTTTAACAATTACCTGCTAGCCTTTCCAGTTCATATCTCTCACCATCCAACCAAACTCTTGAAGGAAGAATGGTGTTCACCATTGAATCCCATGTTCTTTCAACAGTTTCCAATAAAATGTGCTAAATGAATAAATCTTAGTGTATTAATTTATGGCACTTCTCCTGGATATCTTTCCTATTTCAAGATAACTAAATTATAACACTATTCCAAAAAAGATTAGAACATTTCAAATATACTGTTGGCTTGGTTCTCCCTTTCAAATTTCATAAGATTTATTAAGCTGTCCGCGGTGGGCCACGTTGGTAACAAATTTCCTTTACATCATGTGAGATGTGTTTCTTCCCTCCCAGGCTTGTCTTTCATTTTAGGTATTTTAAAATCATTTAGTGAGATGGAAATTACACTTTGATTTATTCCCTACCCACACCATAAAATGTGCTGATCTAAAATTTCTTACCATCTAAGTAGTCCAAATGGAAATATTAATTTACGCTAGTCTCTAAAATTTGTTTCAACTTATTTTCCGTGTTTTCTTTTGAATTCAACATGCATATTTACCCAAATATCAGAAAAACTTAGAGATATTTAAGTGTTAACTTATTATGTTTTTATTATATTTTATTATATAATTATTATTGTTTTAGCACACTCATCAGGTTAAAGCTCTTATTCCTTGATACTGATGTAAAAAGGAGTTATGAGAGATGTGTAAAATGTTTGACATGGTCAGCACAATTAGAACAATGTAGAAGCTTTGATTTCCCTTCCAATGCCTTGGATTGAAATAGTTATAATAATAATAATAATAATAATAATAATAGTACTTGAAGATGTTTCAGAATTTCTCTCCTAGTAAAGTTCGTGTTATATCCTGAACCTTCACAAAAACAAAATTAACAATAATGTGTTTTATAAGCAACTTTCCTCTAAATAATTCTCCAATTTTTTTCTTAACTGTCTGTATAACACCTCCAAAAATTGAGAATGATAATCTTTGTTATAAATGATAGTCGATATATCTTGTCTATAAAAAGCATTCTAAGAAATTAAGTAAAAATAACTAAATTATTACAATCTCTGTATTGAGAAGGAAAAGATAAGGTAATTTGTATGTAGCTTAATATTGATAGGAGAAGCTTAAATTGAAATAAAGCCACATATCTACAACCATCTTATCTTCAACAAAGCTGATAAAAACAAGAAATGGAAAAAGGGCTCCCTATTCAATAAATGCCACTGGAATAACTAGCTAGTCATATACAGAAGAATGAAACTGGACCCCTTGTTATTATCATATACAAAAATTAACATGGATTAAAGACTTATGGATTTAAACTATATAAATCCTGAAGAAAGCCTAGGAAATACCCCTATCAATATCAGACTTGGCAAAGAATTTATGTCTCTGTACTCAAAGCAACTGCAACAAAAACAAAAATTGATGAGTGGGACCTAATTAAACTAAAGAGCTTCTGCACAGCAAGAGACACCGTCAAAGAAGTAAACAGAAATTCTACAGAATGGGAGAAAATATTCACAGACTATGCATTTGATGAAGATCTAATATCCAGACTCTGTAAAGAACTTAAACAAAACAACAAGGAAATAAGGTAGAACTCCATTAAAAAGTGAGCAATGGACATGTACAGACACTTCACAAAACACCTAAGCGATCAACAAAGATATGAAGAAATGCTCTTCATAAATAATCACAGAAATGCAATTAAAAACCACAGTGAGGCCGGGGGAGGTGGCTCACACCTGTAATCCCAGCACTTTGGGAGGTCAAGGCAGGTGGATCAAGAGGTCAGGAGTCCAAGACCAGTCTGGCCAACATGGTGAAACCCCATCTCTACTAAAAATACAAAAATTAGCTGGGCATGGTGGCAGACACCTGTAATCCCAGCTATTCGGGAGGCTGAGGCAGGAGAATTGCTTGAATCCAGGAGGTAGAGGCTGCCGTGAGCCAGGATCACGCCACTGAACTGCAGCCTGGACAATGACAGCAAAACTTCGTCTCAAAAAAAAAAAAAAAAAAAAAAAAAAAAAAAAAAAAAAAGAGTAAGTATCTCACACCAGTCAATGGCTTTTGTTAAAAAGTCAAAAAATAACAGACCTTGGTGAGGCTACGGAGAAAAGGGGATGCTTATACACTGTTAGTGGGAATGTAAATCAGTCCAGCTGTTGTTGAGAGCGGTTTGGATATTTCTCAAAGAACTAAGAGTTAAACTACCATTTGACCTAGTGATCCCATCAGTGGGTATATACCCAAAGGAAAATAAATCATTCTATCAAAAGGACACATGCGACCAGGTGCAGTGGGTCACACCTGTAATCCAGGCACTTTGGGAGACCAAGCAAGGTGGATCACAAGGACAGGAGTTGGAGACCAGCTTGGGCAACTTGGTGAAACCATGTCTCTACAAATACAAAAAATTAGCTGGGAATGGTGGTGGACGCCTGTAATTCTAACTACTTGGGAGGCTGAGGTGGGAGAATTCCTTGAACCCAGGAGGCAGAGGTCACAGCCGAGATTGTGCCACTGCACTCCAGTCTGGGTGAAAGAGGGAGATTCCTTCTCCAAAAAAAAAAAAAAAAAAAAAAAAAAGACACATACACCCATATGTTCATCACAGCACTGTTCATGATAGCAAAAACATGGAATCTGGAACCCATCAACAGTGGATTGGATAAAGAAAATGTAGTACATATTAACCATGGAATATTATGCAGCCATAGAAAGAATGAAATCATGCCCTTTGGACAAATGCAGATGGAGCTGGAGGCCATGACTCTAAGTGAACTAACTCAGAAACAGAAAACCAAATACTATGTGTTCTCACATATCAGTGGGAGCTAAATATTGGGTACACTTGGACATAAAGTTGGGAACAATAGACACTGGGAACTACTAGAGAGGGAAAGGTAGGAGAGGAGAAAGATTAGAAAGTTATCCATTGGGTGCTATGCTCACTGTCTGGGTGATGGATTCAGTCATACTCCAAACCTCAGCATTATGCAATATACCATTGTAACAAACCTGCCCTGCACACATACACACTATTCCAAAATAAAAGAAGAAAAATAAAAATAAATAAGCAACAAAAGAAAAATAAAAATCTGTCTATCCAAACATTTCATTAAAATTCTTTTTAAAATTCTACAAACTTTAAAAAGCAAAATCATTTCACAGTATGCTTCCTAGTTCTTGAATTTAAATTTTATTGTCATTTATTTTCCCTTAATATTTTTCTATAAAGTTAAAGTAATTAATATGAGAAAAATGCTATCTCTAAACTCTAGAAGGAATGTGGCTAAAATTTAAAAACATGTACAGCAAGACTAAGTTGTCATAACTGTTGGCCCTTGAAAATGTTAGGAAATTTCTGTTTACTCTCCCCTCTATGGCATGTCAAATGGCTTCTCTCAGAGCAGAAAGGAAATATGTCTTCTTTGTGTCTATCTCATATTTTATTGCAGGAAGATCATTATCCCACAACACAAGTTAAAATAAATGAAGAAAAAAGAGAAAGGTTGAATAGAAGAAAGAGAAAATAATATTTATTGAATGATGATATCTGCATTTACTATGCATTTTATCTGTATTTTTTCATCTTTATTTCAACCTGGTGATATATTTATTTTCACCATTGTACAAATAATCAAAGTAAGGGTGAGGGGAAATTGAACAATTTGCCCACTTACCCTTAGTTGTCTGCACCCCATACTTACTAATGTGAAACCAAGATGATCTCAGGAACGATCCTAGTATAATGATGTGAAATTGTTAGATACTATTACTTATCTCTCACAAAAATATTTAAATTATCTGTAGACCATGACATGTCAGAAACTTTGAAGAACTGAGTTTTAGGTAAATGCAAATTAAACCACCATGAAATACCACAACCACACCCCATAAGAATGGTTATAATGAAAAGAACTGACAAGTCCAAGTGTTGACAAGAATGTGAGGCAACTGGAATGCTCTTAACATTTCTTTTTTTTTTTTTTTTTTTTTTTGAGACGGAGTTTCGCGCTTGTTACCCAGGCTGGAGTGCAATGGCGCGATCTCGGCTCACCGCAACCTCCGCCTCCTGGGTTCAGGCAATTCTCCTGCCTCAGCCTCCTGAGTAGCTGGAATTACAGGCACGTGCCACCATGCCCAGCTAATTTTTTTTTTTGTATTTTTTTTTTAGTAGAGACGGGGTTTCACCATGTTGACCAGAATGGTCTCGATCTCTCGACCTCGTGATCCACCCGCCTCGGCCTCCCAAAGTGCTGGGATTACAGGCTTGAGCCACCGCGCCCGGCCAACATTTCTAATAGGAGTATGAATTTGCACAACCTCCCTGTGTTTTGGCAATAACTATTCTACTTAAACACATATGCTCCCTATGACTTAGCAATTGCACTCCAGAGTATAGCTATGAAAAATGAGTGAAGTGGCCCACCAATGTACATGTGGAATGTTGTTTTCTGCTTTTAACTATCATAAAAAATTATAATGTTATTTATAATAACATTATTATATAGTATACATAATATGCTATATATAATACCATATTACTATATTATAGTAGTACTATGTATATTTACTATATCATACATACTATATAGTATAAATTTTAATATAGCATATAATATACTGTAATATGCTATGATAATATAGATTATTATATTAATATGTATTAAAATATATAATATTCTTATTTCTGTTTACTGCCTTTAACTATTATAATTAGTTAAAATACTTTTATAAATAATTATAATTTAAATATTTATAATACTATTATAATCAATAAATATTTCATATATAATTATATATCATCATAATTCTATTTTATATAATTTATTATATATACTACTATATATAATTATATATAATTTATTGTATATTATGTAATACATACAATGTATAATTTATTATTACATAATATGTAATCTACACAATGTGTAATTAATACGTATCATATTCATATTAATATATATTTTTAAAAATATATTTTATAATATAGTATAATTATAGACATATGTATAATTTAATAATAGTATACTATTATAATTGTATTTATAATTTTATAATATAGAAAATTGTATATATTATGTATTATATATTATGGTATTATAAATAGTTAAAAGCAGAAAACAACACAAATGTCCATCAACAGTAAAATGAAAAAGTTGTGATATATTTATGTAATAGGATATTACATAGCATGAAAAAGAACACCACATAATTTCTTATTTATGAAGTAGGATATTACATAGCATGAAAAAGAATATTTCACAACATGAAATAATCTCATAGATTTCACTTCAGTTGAGATAAGCTAGACACAAAAGAGTATATAATATACTATTTAATGTATATGAAGTTCAAAAACAGGCAGGACTGGTCTATGATTATATAGTTTAGGACAGTTATTAGCTTTGGGGAAAAGTATTGACTGATATGAGATTTAAGCACACTTTCTAGGGAACTAAAACATACTGTATATTCTGAATGCTGGATGTGATACACACACACACACACACACACACATCAAAATGTATCCATCTGATCTGTTTAAGGTCTGTAGACTTAACTGTGGATAAGTTATATCTCAATATGCACATAAAAATAAAAAGTCTGTCTTAAACTTTAGATCCTCATCTATTCATCTTAAAATCAATGTAAAGCATTGATTAACATGCATGTGATGTTGGGAAAAAAGCCACAAAATATTTCTTTAGGTCAGCCAATAAGTAATAAAATTAATTTGAACCAATTGATGTTAAAAGTAAAAATATTCAGTGATGTAACCTTAACATCAAGAATTTTGGAGAAAAATATTTTAAAGTAAGAATCAATTATATTAGCATCTGCTATGTGCCCATTACTCCAGATTACCATGGAAAACTTACATCTCTTAAAATACATTTGGTTGGTTTTTTTCTCCCTCCAGGTCTCTTTCAGAGGTTGAAATATAAAGTGATTTTGAAAGTACCAAAGGAAATGATTTTATACCACTGGAGTCTCTCATCATAAAGGAATATGCTCCAAGAAACAAAATATTTTATGCCTTGAAACAGTAACCTTAAATGACATCTTCATGGACTAAAGAAACGAATCTAGATTTTTCAAATATCTAATTATTTCCAGGGTCGTGTTCACGTGTTTGTAGGGTCTGGTGTATCTTCTTTTATTTCTTCTTACTTTTCTTTTTTATTATTGACTGTGTTGCTGTGCTAGAAACACAACCCTTTGAACTAACCCAGTTGCCAGGAGTCAGAAAAGCTTTTTTGACTCTGCAAAAATACAAGTTTTGTTTTGTGTGAATATCTTTTAGCTTGCCTCATTGTCCATTTTATATAATCTTAGAAACTGTTCATGTAAAATGGCCACTGTTTTGAGGTTTTGGCTGTACTTAGAAGACAAATATCCAGTATTATTACCTGTCTCCTCATAAAATGCATTTTTGATCTCTATGACATCACTTCGAGAACTATTTGCTCTCTGGGTTGCTAATCCACAGATGTGAATAATTCTTAGTAAAAAATTCTTGCTACTTTTTAAGTTCATCTAAAATGTCATAAATTACCTAAATCTTGGAACAATCTTCTCTAAGTTTCCTGAGTTAACCAGATACATCTAAGAGAGTCCCTCTGAGAAAGCAGGAAAGGCAGATGAGCATACCGATCACGAAGTTGGCTTTGGAGGATGACTGCCCATACTGCTGCTCAATGTACTTTGGTTTGTACGTCACCATGCCGAACAGAGAATTGAACTGAACAGTGCTTGTACATAAATACAGGAAGTACACTGGATTTCCAAAGAGATTCTTCAGTGATGGAAGAAAATCTATAAAACAAAAATAACATAGAGCAATTAAAGTTGGTGTCATGCATGGCAGAAGCAGCGCTGTGTCAGCAGGACTTACAGGGCTGGAGCCTATTGTCATGGAGTTTGGGAGTAGTCACAGTGTGGCGTACACACATACTATGTATAATAAGCCACTGGCATGCATCAAGCCTGCGATCTGGCCACCTTCAAATCCAGACATAGGCACCCATTTCTACAGACATGCAGTATACATTATATTAAAGGTAAAAGTCGGACAAGAATAGATTCCTCTAGCTGATATGAGCAAAAGACAAAAAGGATGAGAATACTCCCTCACCCACTGTTTCAGAGCCACAGGCAGGAGAAAAAGACCTTCACTTTTCTTGTCTCTATTCCTCAAACTTAACTTGTGGTTAAAGGGAAAGAAATACGAGAGTTATCTCCATTTAACATATGAACATAAGTGCTAGAAATGAGCATTGGTCTCCCTTTTTTCTATTATGTAGCCTACTGATTAGACATGTGAAGAATTTCTATAAATGTAAATATTTTTTGAGGACATCAGCAGGAAAGGCTGTGAAGCCTTTGGTAGTGTGCTGCAATCAGTTGTTCAGTAATAAAGCTGACATTGATTTCCATTTTTGCTTCTGATATGGTTTCTCAATTTTTTTAATACATGAAGGGATATAATTTATGAATCTCCTAATGTCCCAACAGGGAAAATAAAAATGCTTCAAAATCAAGAATTTGACTTACCTCTTGCCATTTCCATTATTTTTGCATTTTCTCCCTGGCATGTTTGGTAGTCTGTGTGATCATCTGTAATAAACTTGGATTTCTCAGAAGAATTAGAATCCTCTCTACTTCGGGGTCTTGGTAAACTCTTTGGCAAATACCAGAAAGGCACAGCTGCTAGAAGACTTAGGATTCCGGCTATTAGATAGCCAAGCCACCAGGCTCCTACCCATTGGGGATCTTTTGGGGTAATGGTTACGTAATCTGAAAGACAGAGGTGATGGCTAAGTAATACAAACAGCAAAGCTAATGTTAAAATAATCTACTTAAAATATATTCTTGCAATAGCTCTATAACCATGAAAATGCCTAGTAATTCATCTATTTTTTCTTTTTTTGAGCTGGATATTATCACAGGTACACCTTGGAGATTTTGTAGTTTCAGCTCCAGGCCACCACAATGAAGTGAATTTCACAAGAAAGAGAGTCACATGAATGTTTTTGTTAGCCAGGGCATACAAAAATTATGTTTAACTACACTGTAGTCTATTAAGTATGTAATAGCATTATGTCTGAAAAATGTAAATACCTTAAGTTAAAAAATGTTATTGCTAAGAAATGCTAACAATCACCTGAGCCTTCAGTGAATATTGGTCTTTTTTGCTGGTGTAGGATCTCATATCAATGTTGATGGCTGCTTACTAATCAGGGCGGTGGTTGTTGGAGGTTGAGATGACTGTGGTGATATATGAACATTAAAAAAAACATGATGAAGTCTGTCACATAGATCAACTCTTTCCTTCATGAAAGTTTTCTCTAGTATACAATGCTATTTGATAGCATTTTACCCACAGTAAAACTTCTTTCAAAACTGGAATCAATCCTCTGAAACTCTGCCACTGCTTTATCAACTGAGTTTGTATAATTTACTAAATCTTTTGTTGTCATTTTAGTAATGTTCACAGCATCTCCATCAGGAGTAGATTCCGTCTCAAGAAACCATTCATTCACTTTGCTTATCCACAAGAAGCAACTCATCTGTTCAAGCTTTATCGTGAGATGTGCAGCAATTCAGTCACATCTTCAAGCTTCGTTTCTAATTAGAGTTGTCTTGCTATTTCTACCATGTATGCACTTACTTTCTCCACTGAAGTGTTAAACACCACATAGTCATCCAGGAGGGTTGAAATAAACTTCTTTCATATTCTTGCTAATGTGGATTTTGACCTCCTCCCATGAATTACAAATGCTCTTAATGGCATCTAAAATGGTCAATCCTTTCCAGAAGGCTTTAAATTTACTTTGTCTAGATTCATTCGAAATGATTATTGATTGTAGCTCTAGCTTTATGAAATACGTTTCTTAAACAAAAAGACTTGAAAGTCAAAATCACTCCTTGATTCATGGGGTATAAAATGGATGGTATGTTAGGAGACATGAATACATTTCCCTCTGTACATCTCCATCAGAGCTCCTGAGTGGCTAGGTGCATTGTCAATGAGCAGTAATATTTTGAAAGGGATCTTTCTTTTCTGAGCATTAGGTCTCAACATTGGGCTTCAAATATTTGGTAAACCATGCTACAAAAAGATATGCTGTCGTTCAGCACATCTTTATTGTTCTATTTATAGAGCATAGGAAGAGTCTATTTGTAGGAATCTCAGAATGTTCAATGAGCATTGGCTTCAACTTAAAGTCACCAGCTGCCTTAGCCCCTAACAAGAGAATCAGCCTGTCCTTTGAAGCTTTAAAGTCAGGATTGACTTCTCCTCCGTGGCTGTGAAAGTCCTAGATGGCATCTTCTTCCAATAGAAGGCTGTTTCACCTACTAGGAAAATCTGTTGTTTAGCATAGCCACTTTTATTAATGATCCTAGTTCAATATTCTGGATAACTTGCTGCAGCGTCTCCACCAGCAACCTTGCACTTTTGTGTTACAGGGACAGCTACTTTCCTAAAACCTTATGAACCTGTTTCTGCCAGCTGCAAACTTTTCTTCTGCAGCTTCCTCATCTCTCTCGAGGGGCAGGGCCTTGCTCCGAATTACGTGTTGGCTTATGTGAATATTGTGGCTGCTTTAATCTTCTCTCCTGACTACTAAAACTTTATTTCAATAAGGCTATTTCACTTTATCTTTCTTGTGTTTACTAGAGTAGCACTTTTATAAATTCCTGCCAGAATTTCTCTTTTACATTCACAACATGGGCAACTGGTGTAAGAGGCCTCGATTTTCTCTTGTCTTGCCTTTCAACATGCCTTCTTTCCTAAGCCTAATCTTTTCTAGCTTTTGATTTAAAGTGGGAGATATGTGACTCTTCCTTTCACTTGAACACCTAGAGGCCTTTGTAGGGTTACTAATTGGCCTAATTTTAATATTATTGTGTCTCAGGAATAGGGAAGTCCAAAAAGAGAGACAGGGGAATGGCCAGTCAGTGGAGCAGTCAGAACACATACAAGGTTTATTAATTCAATTTGTCATCTTATATGGGCACAATTGTGGTGCCCCAAAACAATTACAATAGTAACATCAAATATACACATATCACAGATCTCCATAATGGGTATAATGATGATAATTTTTAAAAACTTGCAATATTAGGAGAATTATCAAAATGTGACATGAAGACACAAAGTGAAAGCATGCTGTTGGAAAAAATGATGCCTAGAGACTTGCCCAACACAGGGTTGCCACAAATCTTAAATTTAAAAAATATACAGTATCTGCAAAATGCAATAAAGTAATGCACAGTAAAACAATCTAGGTCTGTATTATCTTTGTTATTGAAGGAAAGAGAGTGCTTTTTGGAGCAAGATAATTTATTTTGTTCATTAGATCAAAAATTTAGAGTCTAAATTCTGGAAGAGGCTTCATGATTTTTAAATTATGCTCTGAGGTTCTGCAGAGAGACCCTGCTGGAAGACAACACATGAGGGAGAATTTTTAAGGGTCAAAACCTCATGTGGCAGCTCCTCTATCTCAGCACCACTTTCATTTGATTTACAGATTGAATGTGTGAGATTTTACTTGAAGAGTTATGCCTTGCACCCTCCAGTCCAAACTTCATGGAAAACTCTCATTATGATAGTAAATTTGAGGCTCATTCAAATCAGCAGAATATTTTTTATTAAGTAGTGGTTAATAATATTTCAGAGCTATTCTAGATATGAAGAAAGATTTGTAAAGC
The DNA here is from genome assembly GCF_048565385.1 of Saimiri boliviensis. Classification (NCBI taxonomy): domain Eukaryota; kingdom Metazoa; phylum Chordata; class Mammalia; order Primates; family Cebidae; genus Saimiri; species Saimiri boliviensis. The sequence continues at coordinate 109,776,270 of NC_133455.1, forward strand.
AAAATTTTAGTATCTTATTCATCATGAAAACTTTGTTTTTGACATAATCTCCCATTTGACTAAAAAGTAAATATTGACTTTTTTTTAAATTAAACCAAGTGGGTGTTGTTTTCTTCCTGTGTAAGAAGTTATAAACATTTATTATATTCTACCATAACACTCTGTGAGAACAAAATAAACACATGACTCTTGACAAGTAGGCTCAACTGCCACTGCATTATACTGGGTAAAATGCTTTTCTAGTTTATCACTGCATGTTAATTGCTTCCCCTTAACAATTTTCCTCGGTACTGCTCATCACATCTATATTTTCTTGTCTTTAAAAATCCATGAGTGGTTTTCAAACTTCATGAAGTCAAGGAACTCAACTGATTTGTTCAGAGCTGTAGAATAGCACCTGGCATAAAGTCAATGCAAAATAATTGGACAGGAACTAATGAATGAATAAATAACATTTTCGAAGCTTGCCTTGTAGTTTATTTGATTTAAATGCAAGAATTTTGCTTTCTGTTTTAACAGGCAGACTTCAAAATGCAATTCCATGTTTGTTTTTTAAGTGAAACTTGTTTAGTTTGTAACTGATCTCTTGGAATTCTTTAAAAAAAAAAAAGTACCGACAAATGCCATCTATTTCTAGAAGGGGTGTCTCACAGAGATAGAAACAGATTAATAGCTATGAAAAGATCAGTGTCTTCTTTGCCATTTATTTCCTACACAAGCAATATCCCAGAAGGAAAGCCAGTCTTGCTTGATAATATGCTGTAATATACTTACACCTAAAAATGACTTGTAGAGTAGCAAAAAGGAAGGGCTGTTTGGATGCCAGTAGATGTTTAATCCTTGGTCTTTCTGTCAAGTCCCCAAATACTTTATCAATTGATATAACTGTAATAAATGTTGACACACCTGAAGCCAACAAGCACCAACAAGTAGCTACAGTTTTCAGTCTTAACTATGCTGGAATGCATTTAAACTGACAAATCATAGTGAAAAAGGATACATCTTAGTAACAAATCATTGGTCATCTAGTTCTATTCATCAAGGTTTTTCATATTCCATTTATTAATATGTATGATTGGATTAAACTTTTCATTTTATGAAAGATTACTATTCTGTCACTTATAAAAGGGCAATTTGATAATTTCCAAACTGTTCTTATTAAAAATGTTACAGTAACTAAAATAAATGAATAAATAAAAAAATAAACTCCCTTACCTAGGTTTACAAAGCCAATGTCAACATATAGTTTGGCACATAATGAGCCTAACAGGAAACCAAAGATTGGTCCTATAATTGCAACCGTCTGCACGCACCCTGCACCAAGGAAAGAAAAAGGGAAAAAGCTGTCATTTCTTTACTTTGATAAATTAGTAAAATTTTAAACAAGAAATGTGAGATCCAGTTAGCAGCCCAAAATGTTTTAACTCATTTGTATGTGTTTAATTTTAAAACCACACTGAATCAGGTAATAAGTCCTTCACTGCTTTGGGAGAAGAAGCGACACATTTAAGGCATTAATTATGTCTTAGTAAGAAAATAACATTAATACTCTGAGGAAGTTAATTTTTCAAAAGGGAGCAAACTGTATTTCCCAGGATTAGATTGCCCATTGACAAAAATTGGAATTGTATTAATTTTGGTTGTTTGTCAAAAATGTTTTACGGTCAGTTAAGCCTAAGACTTGTCTTGACATTCATATGGGTTTCTTCCACCTTAGTAAAAAAGTGCATCCATTCATTCCGAGGTTCTGTGGGATCACTAGTGAGAACAGGGCCTATGCAGATCCCCAGATGCAGCTGGTAAAGGTGCTAGGTTTTGGAGCAGGAAAAGTGCTCTCTGGGACCCTCTTGACCATTCAGGTCAACCTTCACAGGAAGGTGAAACAGATGGCCTAAAGGACACCATTTCTAGTAACCAGAAAGGTAGTTCTTCCTTCCAAATATCTCCAGTGTGTCTTTCATTTCACCACAAGGCTTAAAACACACGTATTCATGGGAGATTAAGTTAATTGGAAGAATAAACAGCCGTTACCAGCTACTTTTTGGAATAGAGGGAAAAGAGAACAGGTTCTGAGCTCCTAGAGAAGAAGGGGGGACACCTAGCACCTGTGTGCTTCTCCTGGCTGTGACCTTTCCTCCAGTCTCCAGAGTTATTTCCTAGTGCAGCTGATGAAGTGTTTGTGGTAGCTGCAGTTCCTGATTTACACTGGAGTTTTCTGTTAGAGTAAGAGCTGTGATCTTACCTATAGCCTATTTGGGTGTAACCAGCACCCTCTGGAGTCCTGCAGAGCCTAGTCCAGGCAAGATTATACAGTGGACCCCTCAAGATTATACTCTAGCACCCCTCAATGAATTTAAATCTTGCCTCTCTGTCCCTGAAGGTGAGGCCTTTAAAGGATCAGAATTTCAAGAAATGGCGACTCGTGTGTCAGCACCACAGGAAAGGGTAAAATAGCAATTAAAAAAGGAGAGACTGACGTGTTACTAGTTTAGTATCAGGACATGAGAGGAAACCAATGCTGTTTAGATGCATCTTACCTTAGGAGTTTGCCTTTGCTATATTCTTTTGGTGTTTGAGATTTTAGCTGCTGGTCTACTTCCTAGAATGTGTTCCAGAGATGAGGTAGCCTCAGGCCTTACTTCTATTTTTTTTATACCTTTCTTTACCCATTTTTACCTGCTTTTGAGATCTCAAGATTTTTTGTTGCCTATCCCTCATAGCTTTAATTAATCAGGGCTTATAAAATGGAAAGCAGTTTCTAAGCTCAAGAAACAAACTTTTAAGTAAACTAAAATGCCTAAATGCTTTAGCAGTATAGGTAACCCACTAAAAAACCTATGAAGTCTGAAGCCTGTGAAGTTACTTTTACAAGGTCAAACGTCATTGCAGTTATTTTCTTTTAATCCGATGCTTCTTTTCTAATGCAATAGCTCCCTCCAACTGTGGTGTCTTCATCATCCAAATCTTAAGTGTGCTCTTCAGAAATGTGTGAGCTAAATAGAGGAGTTGGATATGATGTATAAAAAGCTTCCACATTTAATTTAACATAGAATAGAATTCAGAAAACTAGACACCCTGCTTCCCAAAAAGATGAGTGAAGCAATATTCCAATATTACCAATATAGAAAGCTGCATTGTCTTCACTGGCAAAATCATCCAGGTAGGCAATGCCCAGAGGCTGAATGGGAGTTTCTCCTATTCCACGAAGAAGATTTCCCAGGAAAACATAAATCCACATGGAAGAGCTAGTGTCAACTTCACATTCTTGAAAAAAAGGCAAACGAGGATTGAAAATAGATCACTATGAAAATATTTATTCTGTATTTCTACAGTGTATCTTAAACAGAACTAGAATGCAGAAGTTTGTGCAATAGTCATAATTTAATGGGAGTTTGGTCAAGTTTGAAAAACGTTTTATATCTTCAACCTTTTAGGCAGAGTAAATCCCTGAGAGACTTCACCAAGAAACTCCATTGCTTCTTGTTCCTGGTGCCTTCACTTTTTATTTTCTCTCTTCTTTTTATTTCATTCCTGCCCTGAGCTATTTGAGTTCCCACACTGCAATGACATTCAATATCTATCTGTGGCAAAACAGAAAATTTTGAACAAAGTCTTTCTCACCTTAATTTTTAGTTCTATTTTTCAGCAGAAATCACAAGTAATCTTATTGTTGACCCAGTTTTATCTTAAATTCAAATTTTTATACAGTTGATATTCCAACATTGGGCAGTATTACCTACATTTATACTTGTTAATGAATAACCATGCTTTAGGGCTCTGGAAACAAATTTACATAAAAAATATAAATCCATATACTTTAGCAGTATAGTTATTCCAGCAAAAAGATACCTTTTGACAGCAGTTTTAGAGTAAAATTCAAGGATAACAGTTTTTAAATGCTTTCATAAAATTTGTGTCTTAATATGATCATGTGCAGTAGGATAACTGCCCTCATGTCATAAATGAAATATAGCTTTGAAGGTTTAGGTGCTTTAATAAAATTGATAATGTTAACAACCTCCAATAATCATCGCTGCTGAATGTTCTTTCTCTGCCACGTGCTGAACTAAGTGGTTTGCAGGCATTTTTTAATTGAATTCGCCTATGAGGTAGGAGTTATTTTCACTTGCTAATAACTCTTAATTTTTGATTGTGAAAAATAGATTATGTGAAGAATCAAGGTGAATACCTTTGAGCAAGTGAATCAAACCGCATAACAGTAAAGACTACTTGGCACTCATTTGGATTCTATCTATTCTATCTCATTTGATTTCTATCGTTCTTGCCCTGTGATTTGAATGCATCCTCCTGAACATATCTATTACATCCTTTCACGTTCTCCTCTTTGTCAGATAGAATCTTTTACTTTTCTGCCTCTTTTACAAAATCTTAAACTTTTCTGCCTCTTTTAGAAAAGTTCAAGTGATCATGGAATTTTCGTTTGTCTTCTCTGAATTTCTGTTCTGCTTCCAAAAATATAATGTGAATTCCCTTTCTAAAAATTAACTCTAACGTACATTCTAGCCCTAGCAATTGCGTAATTCTCAGAAGCTTGTTGGTAGGAGAGTCTTGTAGTAGAAGAGTGTAGACACCTTAGGACGGTGCTTTTTAATACAGTAACCATAAGCCACATGTGGCTATTAAAATTGAAGTTAAATAAAATTAAAATTCAGTTTTTCTGTCATACTGGCTATACTTCAAATATCCAATAGTCGCATGCAGCTAACGCCTACTGTATTGGACAGCAAAGACAGAAGACATTCTCATCATCACACAAAGTTCTGTAGACAGCTCTGCTCTAGATGTTGCAGGGGAGATGAGGATTGTATGGGGAGCACTTTTGAGAAGATCCTTATCATTAACTTAAGGGTGAGCCTTGTGTCCACTATGTCTAAGAAAACAAACTTGAAGGGAGGAGGACCTCACTTGAAGGAAAGAAAATAATTGAGTTGTGAGTCGTTCTCTGTATCTACCTGCTAACTTGTCCCTTTATTAAAAAACAGTTTAATTACTGACTGTAAGCCCTGTGTTTTACTTTTCACCTTTTAACATTACTGGCTTACATATTTCCTAACTTGTTGTACTGTCTTTATATCATGTGTCTTGCAAAACAAAACATCTTCCCTGACTGTGTATTGTATACAGATGAAACTGCAGGCCCTTCCGTCAGCTCCCTGCTTCCTTATGTGAACCTAAATCATTTTTAGTATCCATTATATTTTTACACAAACAAGGCTGCTGTTCTTGCCCTGTGATTTGAATGCATCCTCCTGAACATGTCTATTACCTCCTTTCACGTTCTCCTCTTTGTCTAGAACATGTTCCTTCTTTGATACAGCAGGAGAGGGTAAGCTTTTTACATTTTTGTGCTCTCGCTTTTCTTCCCCTCTCACATTTCCATATGTTTTTAATCCTTTGGCCCCTCCCTTCATTCAAATATCCAGTGTTCATTGCCCAGAAAAAAAGGCATCTCAACAGAAAGTACTAATGGGAATATGAGGGGAGTCTAAAGGTCTTGTGGAATAGATAAGAGATTTGGATGAATAGCAGGTATATATTAATTTATAAAAGGCTTCAATTCTGCCTGTATACAATGTGATTCTTCAGGTTAGGAGTAGGGGGTGAAATTGGGAGGTGGCAGGGAAGGAGTGTGGAGCACACTGATGCTGAAGGGAAGCAGAAGGGAGAAGAGGGGATTTGCTCTCCCTGCCTATACCGAGTCCTAGAGACACAGTAAACACCTGTGGGTAAATTCATGGCTACTCTGAGTAAGGAAAATCTGTTACCTTGGCCAGGTGAAGCCCAGGCAGGAGGCAAGACTCTACTTCATTCTAGTTCAGCATTCCTGCCTTTGATTCACAGGACTTCCAGTGTCTACAGTGACATAGAAAACAGCATTCCCATGTTCCCAAGGGTATCTCAGACAAAGCATTGCTGTGCTGTATGCATCGGCCATCTAGAACACTAGGCACTGACAACATCTGCATCCTAGCTCGGATGAAAAATAGAATTACTTCCATGTGTCTAAGATGGCCACTTCTGTACTAGAGAGAGCTGCTGTGAAAGAAAAATATGAACATGGACATAAGATAGCCCCATGGTGACAAGTATGACCAAACATTGTGACCACAGGGGTTTTAGATAAGCTGGCAGGGAAATGAGAACATCGAGAACTCTCGCCACGGCTGCCCATTTTACTCTTATATAAGCTCCCTAGAATGTAAACAACCCCTGGGGACAAAAAGGGAGGTGAGGGACAAATTGAGATTACATTTTTGCCATTCTGATGAAAAGTAGCTGAACATAGAAATTATATTGACTTATGGGAAAAATTCTTTCATATCTGAGCAATGGATTGAGATTTGTATGTGCTGAACTAACTAGTGCCACCCTGCTTTCGAGACCAGCTTATTTAGAAGCATTGAAGATTTTCCCAGGCATTATTGATTAATGCTCCTTTTTTCCATAAGCTTTGATCATCTGGTATATTTTCTAAGGATTTCATCCTTTACTGCTTCGTAATCTAGGAATTTTTATGGCACTGTGATATCTCAGTTTAAGTAGTAAAGCTTTTGGGAGCAAAAATCATAGACATTTTTGTCCACGCTAAAGCAAATGAAAGTCTTTTTTTAAAAAGCTTGCTTAAAAGTCAAGTCAAAAAAATGATCTTACCTTTACTTATTTTGGATTTTGATTTTTCCATAACTGAAACTGGTAATTGACTGCTTGACTCTAGGAGACACGGAGAGATGCTGAGAGTAGAATTGGAGGAAGGAGAATACCTCTCATATTTGTACCTGTATAAGAAGAATGCTTTCTTCATGATAGACTCATAACATCATACTAAAAATATTACGTGTATGCTACACGAATCATTAGGGTGCCTGGTTGAGCTTGCAACTGTCTCTGAGTCTGATTCACCAAACCAAACTAGCATTTAACAGCAGATTTTGCTGAAGAGATAGGCGGAAGATCCTGCTCATAGATTACGCCAAGCTTGTCCTACCCATGGTCTGTGGGCTGCATGCAGCGCAACATGGCTTTGAATGCAGCCCAACACAAATTCATAAACTTTTTAAAAAATTATGAAATTTTTTGGTAATATTTTTAGCTCATCAGCTATTGTTAGTATAGTTTATGTGTGGCCCAAGACAATTCTTCTTCCAGTGTGGCCCAGGGAAGTCAAAATTCGGATACCCTTGTGTTACGTTATACCTGGGCCAGTTAATTAATGAAAGAAAATAAAAGTAAAAAGTAATCCCAGTACTTTGGGAGGCCAAGACTGGTGGATCACGAGATCACGAATTCGAGACCAGCCTGGCCAAGCTGGTGAAACCCTGTCTTTACTAAAAACACAAAAATTAGCAGGGCGTGGTGGTGAGTGCCTGATATGTCGGGAGGCTGAGGCAGAGAATTGCTTGAACCCAAGAGGCAGAAGTTGCAGTGAGCCGAGATAGTTCCACTACACTCCAGCCTGGGCCACAGAGCTCTCAAAAAAAAAAAAAAAAAAAAAAAAGAAAAGAAAAAGTACTCATAGAGGTTCATCTTAAAGTAAACTAATGACTGTAAATCACCTCCCCATTAGGTGAAAAAGTATCCAACTTGATAAAAATCATGATTTTCTGAGTCAGAGAAAGTCATTATTCATTGCTAATTGAACAATATATTAGCATCAGCATACTTTATTTAGAGTTGTAAATTTAGTAGAACAATTACAAGGCTGATTCTGGAGAATAGAAAATGACACATGAATTTTGTACTATTTATCCTGATGTTATTCTGCTTTTTCTCTACTGCTTGCTAGTATAGCACAAAGTTACTTCTAATCCTGCTCTTTCCCCCATTTATAAGGTTATGATAGCAGCTGGGATAAATAGCCATTGCTTAGTGGGCATCCTGTGATAATGCTAATCAACAATTTCCCCAGCTCTACTCTTGGACTCAAATTATCCTTCATGCCCCATGTTCTCCACACTCTTTGTACCCCTTGGGGAAGAGGTATCTGGTAAGAAAACATCCCAGCATCATCTTGATTCTCATTTTATTCAGGCACTGTTGGCCAAAGGCTAGTAATCATAGGAATAGACACTGGCGAATTAATAGTAAAGAACTGTTTATTCGGCATAGTAAAGAAAAGATGTATTACTAAAATATTCACATTGATAAATAAATTAGCTTAAATCTGTTTTGTGCAATCTACGTCTCAATGAGTTTATGAACCCCACTGAAAAATTAAGAACATTTTTGTATGCATGTTTTTATGTGAATGCTTAAGAGAAGAGGGTTCCAGTAATTAAAATTTTATCAAATGGTTTACTGACCATAGTAGGTTAAGAATCACTTAATGAAATTGACTGTTTTCAATTCTTAACCACATATGACACCATTTAGCATTGAAATCATGATAAATATAATTTTATTTCATTGATAATTACAGAGAAAACATTGACTACTATGATGCTTTAAGACTATTGAAGTGAGAATGGATAGTGATCATAGAGTATTTTGAAAAATTGTAATTATTTTAACTCAGTTCTTCTGTCAACAGGTTACTGTTGCAAGCATCATAATTATTTTGACTTTAAGTGCCACTTTTGTTACTAATTACTATCTGTGATTCTCTAAAAAATACTGTTTAGGTTTTAATTTTCTTAGTTGAAAAACGAGAGGTATGGATGTGGTCTGTATCTATTCAGACTCTGTTGGAGAAGAGACAAAGATGTAATTAATTAAATCTGGGACTAATATTAGAAATGCTTTTATATTAGGGAATTTATTTCTGACCTGCATGCCAATCCTGACTGATGCACTCTTGACTTTGATGTAAGAAATCTTACGTTAGTCTCCTAAATAGTCTCCCTGCTTCCAATCTTGCCCACCAGTCAATTCTCCAAGTAGCAGTAAGTGTGATGCTTTAAAAATATAAGAAAGATCATGTCACTCTACTCAAAACTTTCTAAGCTAAATATTTGTAATTGTCCTAACTTTATGACTCAAAGGATGGTCTGCAGATCAGCAACATCAGCTGAATCTCAGCACCATCCCCAGGGCTACTGAATCACAATTTGCAGTTTACCAAGAGCCTCAGGTGATTCCAATGCCCATCAAAGTGAGAAACAACCTTGACATAGCCTCTCATTCCCTTTTACTTCTCAGCGTGCGTCTTCTGTGCTTGCCCATGGTCATTGCCTTGTAGCCACACAGGCCTCCTTGCAGGTCATCTGTGCACCAGACTTCCTCTTGCTGCAGAAACTTTGCCTTCACTGTTCACTGAGGCTAGACGTCTTCTTTCCCAGATATCCATATGGCTCTCCCCTTTACCATTATCAGGTCTTCTTCAAATGTCACCATCTCTGTGAGCCATACATTGACTAGCCTACTTTTTTTTTTTTTGAGACGGAGTTTTGCTCTTGTTACCCAGGCTGGAGTGCAATGGCGCGATCTCGGCTCACCGCAACCTCCGCCTCCTGGGTTCAGGCAATTCTCCTGCCTCAGCCTCCTGAGTAGCTGGGATTACAGGCACACGCCACCATGCCCAGCTAATTTTTTGTATTTTAAGTAGAGACGGGGTTTCACCATGTTGACCAGGATGGTCTCGATCTCTTGACCTCGTGATCCACCCGCCTCGGCCTCCCAAAGTGCTGGGATTACAGGCTTGAGCCACCGTGCCCGGCCGACTAGCCTACTTTGTACTTCAGCCACCCCGACCAACCACACACACTCTTTATGTGTCTTCACTGGGTTATTTTTCTCTATAGTTCTTACCATTCTCTGACATATTGTATTTGTTTATTTTCTGTCCCTTCCTCAAAAAATCTATTAGGGCAGAGATTTTTTTTGTCACTACTCTTTCTTTGCTGCCTAGAAAAATTATACATATATATATATATATATATTTGCTAAATTAATGAGTTAAATGAGCTTACACATAAAACGAAACAGCCTATTAGGAATAGACCCTCAGTAGTTGCTATCCATGATTAATAGCTTTTGTTGGACATCAAGGATATTTCTGTAAAGGAGACAGCATAGTTATCTCTTAGAGAATGAATACCACATTTTGAATAAGCACCCAATTAGTGACTAATACTGTATAAAGCTGGAAAGAAATTAGATAATCCTCAGTAGAGAGCAAGCTTCATGAAGGAAGGGTTGTGTGTGTTTTTGTTTTGTTTTGCTTTCTCACAGAAATAGATCCATTACCTGACATTGTACCTGGCAAGTATATTAAATAATAAATAAATATGTTCTCTAGCATATCAAAAATATTGGATAAGAATCTGTCTGTCCCTTTTGGTATCCTTTGTCAACATTAGCCTGTCTGGTTGTCCCACCTTCTTTTTGATACATTTTTCTCTCTGATTTTCTTATGTGGGTGTTCTATATTTGACACTAACTTAAAGTAACAAAATTATTAATATGTATACAGCAGCTTTAAGACAAAACCATTGCTGGTTAAAACCAGGTGGCTTAATGAGCTAAGAGGATGGATAACACACAATGATAATACAGCTACTAGTTAGGCTGGTAACCATGATAACCATTTTACCTGTGTCATCTCACTTAATATTTGCAATGACATTATGTGCTAGGTATTATTTTTAAAACCTGTTTTAAGATGCAGAAACTGAGACCTAGAAAAATTAAGTAATGCAGCCACTGCCACATAGAACATCCACTGCATAGTGATTTAAGTCTGGAGTAATGGGTTTATCTATCCTATGTGACTACTTTCACTTTTTAAATTTTTTCAGTAGTGGAACTATTTTTCCCTCTGAGCAAACTGTCACATGGAGGATCAATGAATCAACAGATAACAGCAACACCACTAAGGATCAAGCAGGAATTAAGCAGATTGGAGACCCATTTTCTCATTCTTCTCCTTCTCATTCTTTCTGCGGGCTGAACACATAAAACATTTCTACAGAATCTCAGTGATAAAGGAAGGAGGTTGTCCAAAGAGCAGGCAGAAATCCCCAAACTACAGAACCACCTCCAAGTAAAAATTTAGGGTCCAGGGAATTCATCCAAATGGGTAGAAAAGCTCCCACTCAGACGATTCTGTGCCCTACCTTGATAGATTGGCCAGGGAGGTCAAAATCTGACTGTACTTATATAAGTAGTCTAGAAATTCAAGAAAAAGTTCAAACTAGGTTATTTCTAAATCTCTCTGGCTCTAAACTGTCTTGATACAATGATTTGGAGTGGACAATAAAGTATCACTTGAAATATAAGTTTTTAAAAATATTCTCTTACTTTGAAACCTTTTGGTATTCATTTCCTTTTCAGCGATAGATAAACAGAGAGAAGGGCAGTGAAACAGATATGCATGTAGGCTGCTGCCACAGAAGTCAGCTGACTTGTTTTAGGGTTCTGGTTTCATAATTACAAGACACTTAAACTTGCAAAAGTCATCAGACTCTTCAAGTCATGGGGTCTGGTTCTTAGCTCTAAAGTAAAAAAGATAAACTATGCTCTCCTACACGACAGATTGCTGTAAGGGTAAAAATGATATGGGTAAAAATCTTTAGAACTACTAAAGTTGTATGCATATATTAACAAAAGTACCAAAAGTAGACTTTTGGGTTAGAGGATATAGACACCCCACTTCTATTGATAAAGGTCTAAGAGATACTTTTTGGACACTGAATAGTTGTGTGAGTTGATAATATATCCCCAAGGTAATTATCTACCAGCCAGTGTTCCATAATCCAGAATTTATTATCTGTAGTATTCATTAATAATTATCTATTTGACATTTACCACGTTAATTTATTTTCAGTTATATATTTTTCCTCCACAGCTAAATTAAAGCATTTGACTCAAAACATAGTAGTTAAAAATCTTTCTTTAATCTTGAATCTTGTCATTGTACAGTAATCTATCAATTTTTTTATAGTTTGTCAGAAGAAAAATTATAAAATTGTTCTAAAATGTTATCCAAAGACAATGTAATAAAAGTAAGACAAAATTATCATGAGTCAAGCTTAAATTTAAATAAAGGCAAGGAAAACATGATTGCTTTAGACTTACTGCTCCATGAAGAACTGAGGCATTGCGATCAGCAGTGTTCCAATGCCCATGATTAGACACCCTGCTCCAATTATTTTTGGCCTGTGAAGTTTGGCTCCAAAGTAGCTAACAAATGTTATAACTAAGAGATTCCCTTTGAGGAAAAAAAATAAAACATCATAAATTAGAGAACTTAGAAGTCAACAGCATAACTGAATGAACGTATATAGCAGATCAAGCAATGTTTTCTTTTGACTAAGCTATCTCCACATCATTTATTTTTTCCTTTAATCTGAGATGATTCTTGATATTCTGCGGATGGATCACTTGAGGTCAGGAGTTCAAGACCAGCCTGGCCAAGATGGTGAAACCCTGTCTCTACTAGACAAATACAAAAATTAGCCAGGCGTGGTAGCACACACCTGTAACCCCAGCTGCTTGGGAGGCTGAGGCAGGAGAATCACTTGAACCTGGGTGGCAGAGGTTGCAGTGAACTGAGATTGCACCATTGCACTCCAGTCTGGGCAACAGAGTGAGACTCTGTCTCAAAAAAAAATAATTTATCAGTAAGTCAAATGCTGTAAGGCATCCTTTACCTTCTCTCTTAAATATTTTTTTACTAATTTTGAAGTAAACTTCTTTTTTCTTCATTCATTAAAATTTTTATGAAACTTCCATTAGTGTTCTAATTGCTTGTGAAATATACATAACAAATTTTCTTTTGCTGATACTCTTTACAGAAAAATTAAGCACAACCGCATTTCACTTTAAATGAAATAAAATGATGAAACACATGTACACAAATGATACTTTATGATTTGTTCATACACTTTGTAAAAAAAAAAAGATTGACTCACAATAGAAATAAAATTATTCCACATAGGCAACTTTAGGTATACATCAAGTATATAACCTCAACATATGCCTAAAAGTAAGACAAAACATAACACAAATTTGATAAAATACAAAGTCTTTATAAAATATGCCATCTATCTCTTTTGTGAAAAATGGTTTAAAATTATTGGGGTTTTTTTGAAAGTAGAAATTAGGCTTTTCTAAAATGTCTCTAGTAAAGCATGTGATATATGACTTTTAGTTGATGATGGTAGTAAGTGATTAAACATATTAATCAAGTAATATTTCTCATGCTTTGCTGTGCATAAAAATACTGAAAGGAAATGGTTAAGAAAATGGAAACTTGTCAAAAATGCAGATTCTTGGCAAGTACCAAAAGCTTCTGATTCTATGGATCTGGGGTCAAGCCAAGAAATCTGCATTTCTAATACTGACTCAAGCGTGTTGATAAGGATGGCTCCTGGAACATGCTTTGACAAACATTGTTTAGGGTTTTAGACTTCAAGGGATTTTAAAGTTTTAGCTACATTTATTTGAGACATTTAATTTTTAAGATGTACAGTGCTAGATAGAGTAAGAATTTAACAATTTCCCAGCAATGGACTGTGATGGCTAATGGGTGGCTTTGCTTTGAAGCTCTCCTCAGTTCCAATTTTTGAGGTAGAGCATGTTTCCCTACACCTGTAAGCAATCATCTAACTTGCTACTGTTCAGTCACATTGCCAGCTTTGGTAAACTGGAAATAAAGTAGTAATTTTTATAGGCTTGAGGATAATAATAATGATAGTGAGATACATTACTTGCCCAGTGTTCCTAGTCTGTATGGCTCCAGGAAGAATTAAGTTCTTCTTAATGTTCAGATTAAAACACTAGTACATGAGCACAAGGTTTCTCATTTGAAATTTATGTATTTAGTAGAAGACATTGTATATCATATTGTTTTGATAATTCTATCCATATGTTTGTTAACACAACATATGTCCCACAATAAATGGACCACAATAAATAAACCAATATAAAATGAAAGCTGACTTTTACTTCATAGGCAGTTCTCTGCTACCCTCGCCTACACTTCATCAATATCACACAATAAAGGACTCCTGTTTACAAGCTATTTCTGTAGAGTGTGTATGTGTGTGTGTGTGTGTGTGTATACACACATATAGATACACACACACACACACACACACACACATATATATATATATATGGTATATTGATATATACTATATCTATAGAGGTTTTTGCCTCCTTGGTATCCTTTCTGAGTTTTCAGGAGATACACTTGGAAGATAAATGATGATACATAATCTTATAATCTTTCTTTCTTTCTTTTTTCTTTTTTTTTTTTTTTTTTTGAGACGGAGTTTCGCTCTTGTTACCCAGGCTGGAGTGCAATGGCGCGATCTCGGCTCACCTCAACCTCCGCCTCCTGGGCTCAGGCAATTCTCCTGCCTCAGCCTCCTGAGTAGCTGGGATTACAGGCACGCACCACCATGCCCAGCTAATTTTTTGTATTTTAAGTAGAGACGGGGTTTCACCATGTTGACCAGGATGGTCTCGATCTCTTGACCTCGTGATCCACCCGCCTCGGCCTCCCAAAGTGCTGGGATTACAGGCTTGAGCCACCGCGCCCGGCCGATGATAAATAATCTTTATGAAATGAACTTGGATATCAAAATTCTTCCACATCTACCACCATTAGCCTTTCACAAAAAAAAAGGTACAGAAAGTTTTAGAAATATGTCTTACCAAACTTTAAAGTAACAGATTCTTGCTCTCTTCTCTCTTTTTCTGTCTCCCTCTGCACACATGCACACACACACACACACACACACACACTTCAGATAACAGAAAAGAAAGCAAGCTACTCAATTCATCTTGTGAGACTACTATTTTCTTAAAACTAAACTAAAAAAGGACAGTGTAAGAAAAAACAATTCGAGCCCAAAGTTGGTTATGAAGATAGATGTGAAAATTCTAAACAAAATATTAGCAACCTGAATAGTATATAAAAATAAAAATATCCAAACCAAGAGCAGTTTATTATAGAAGTACAAGAGTACCACCAAGTATAAATGTTATTAATTAAATCACTATATAACAAATGGAAGGGAATAATTCCATGGTTAACAAAGTAAAAGCACTCAATAAAATTAATCATTTATGTTAAGAAAAAACAAATCCGAGCAAACCAGTTTTTAAAGTGTATCTATCAAAATCACAAAGCAAGCATATTGCTTAATACTAAAAATTTAAAAGTATTTGCATCAAGGTCAAACATAAGAGAAAGATGTCCATTGTAAATGCTTCTCTTTAGCGTAGTACTGAGGCTAGTGTGATGGGGTAATAATAAGAAAAAACAGATCTAAGAGTTGCAAAGAAAGATACGAAATTATATTTTGTTTCAGACAATTTTGTCTATTTTGAAAACTCTACAGTTTCTATGGAAAATCAATTAAAACTAATAGAATTTCAACAAAGTTGCCACATACAAATAACATAAAGATAGAAGATGATATCGGTTCCAGAATCTTGGAAAGAAGGAATGTGAAAAGAGGCAAAAGAAGTAAATTAAGATTATGTTCAGGAAAGTCACTTGTCTGGAAATTTATATAATTCAGATAATTAGGGCAAACCAGTGATGTTTGGGATAAAGGTTTTCAATGGAAGTAAGAGAACATTTAAGCTATTATAAGGCAACTAATCCAATAAATAATTTATCTACCTAGGATGGTCTGGAAGAATTCATGTGAATCTAGGGTCATGGTTTTTTGCTATTTTCTATGAAAACTTAGCACTCTCTATCAAATATAGACTTTTTCTCTCAAGTTTCACCGGGCCCTGGGAGCCCAAACAAAACTTTGGACCTTATAATTTCTGTGCCTCTTCAGCTCTAACATATTTTTATACAATAATCTAGAGAGAGAAAAACATCAAAGCATCATGGTATATGATTTTTTCGCTGCCCGTGTCTGCTCTGTTCTTTTATCTGCACCAGTTACCTCCTCCTCCTCCTTGCTTCCTCCCATGATGCAGTTTGTCACCCTTTACCTTCTCTTCATTCAGTGTAGGGTTAACAGGAGAACAGGGGTCAAGGAATCAATCAACCATCTGGGCCAGTCTCAGCAGATGACATAAACGATGGATGGCATAAGATGTTTTAGAAACTTGCTACACAAAATGTGATCTATTGAATAGAAGCATCAGCATCATTTAGGAGCCTATTAGAAATGCAGAATTTTATCCTGTTCCTACCAAATCAGGTTTTTAAAAAGAGTTTAAAAATTGCCCAGTTATTTGTATGGACATTAAAATTTGATTGGCACTAAGAAAGGTCATTCTGGAGGGGTGATAAAAGGTGAATTTGGGAAGCCAATGCCTGAAGGCAAAAGGTTACTTATTCATTTTATTTTTTTTTTCTGTAACATTCAGAGTAAGAACTAAACACATAGTATGAACAAAGAGAAATGGTTGAAGAGTTGAAAAATATTTATTAATTTTTTCTGAAAGTTCACCAGGTAAAGCTAAAATTGGTTTTTGCTATAGCATAGACCTGCATCTAAACAAGAATTAAGGACCAGAGAGAGTACTATTTGGTTTACTTCAATAAAAAAATCAAGCGTTTTAGTTTACCAGTTCAGGAGCAGACTAACTAGGATCATCCTCTTTAAATTACTTCTAAAACAGTGACTCAAATTACTTGGTCTTTTTAAGTTCTAAGAAGGAGTCCATAGTCAATGGCTAACTGAAGACACCTAAGAGTAGAATTTTTATTGCCTGCTCTGATCTTGTGTTCTAGGTAATAGAATCATTTTATTCTTCTTTCTAGGCCACTGGGTGGAAACATCCCTTTTATGATGTAACTTCTTTCATCATTCTTGATTCTCTTTGAATGTTCCCATTGTAGAGTCCATTTGGATTATTTCACATTTCTAAAATTGAATCATAGGGCTCCCAGGGTATATTGTTCTTCTGTAAAGATACTTCTATAGATTTGTAACTCAAAATAACAATTAGCCTCTCACCCTCTCCTCTAGGAAAGTCTCTTACTCTTAAGTGGAGCTCTGAATTGTATGAACCATACAATACTGAAAACCTGGGGAGAGAAATTTACTGTTGGTTGCTTGAAAGAGAAAACTGCCTCTCCTGTAGAAAAATATCATGGCAAATGCTGTCCAAAAAAAGATTTTATGAATAGAGTCAGATTCCAGCAGGCAACAGAATGTAGAAGATGTCCTTTAGCTATGCCTAGAAGATCTTGGGCTTAAAAGTCGAGTCAGGCATCTGTAATACCTACCAATTTCAAAACTACCATCAATAACTCCCACCAGTGAAGAAGGAATATCAAACCTTCTCTCTATCTGAGTGATGGTGCTCTTCAGATAGCCTTCTGCCAATGCTTTGGCGAAGTAAACGAAGGACAAGGCACCCAAGAACACCTGGAAAACATGACAGATCACACTTAGTCTGACTCCAGTTGGACACACAATTGGAAACTTACTAAGCAGTCAAATACAAAACAAATAACAAAGAACAATGCGTAATATCAACTTTATTATCACTGAAAATTTAATTGAAACACTAGTCAAGGTTTCCATCAGCCTTTAACACAACACATGTAGATTTTCAAAAGTTCAAAAATGCTCTTGGAATTTAAAATATATATTTTGTTTTTATGTGAAGTGTGTGTTGAATTCTCTTTTGTCTTCTTCCACCCTGCTCCAAAGGGATACTCAAAGGAGTCTTATATTGAAGAGTCAGTGTATGGTGTCATTCATTGTTAAGAAAATAAAACAAATGAAACCATAAGCCAAACACTTGACATCTTGTAACAAGTCCAGCACTTGGAATTATGTATTTCACAGGGTGGTGCATGCACCAGCAGGAATCATAATGCATAGACTGAAAAAGTGCAACTATTATTCCTTGTGTTTATGTTTATACTTATTAAATTCATAATCAAATTTTTTTCAATGGAAAACATGTCTTTGATATCTAGCTTACAAAGTTTGCTAGACATGAGTCTGTGATGGAACATTCATAGGGAAGGTGGTTAGCATTTATATGAAAAAAGCAAAGATTTGTTGAGTGAATATTTGTATAAAGAAAGAACAGAAGCTTGGAGCACAGAAAGCACGCTTTAAAAAGCAACACTTCTTACTGTGTAATATTATTCCCATTTTTATTTGCAAAATTGGAGTAATATGATGCTACACAGATTAAATGTTATATCTGTGCTTGGCATAGTATCTGGTACATGGCAGAAGTTCAATAAATATTAGTTTCTACTGTCTCTCTCTTTTCTATTTAGGAGGGGCATTTAAATGAGCCCAGGAAAGTAATTTAACCCACGTAATCAGGCAGAGATTGCTTGCACTGTCTGGCAAGGTGTGGTTTTAGTAAATTACATCTAAGATAGTTAATTTAAAAGGAGAAGAACTTATTCTAACTTCATTATATAGAAGATACCTGGATAGAAAGCTAAGCGCATTAACCGCATTTACTTCTTGGTTACTCTACCTTTAGTTCACCACAGCATGGTTGCTTTTCCTCTGAGGAGGGATATTCTGTTTTAAAAGAAGGCCTTCCAATAGGTTGCACTGAAGTTTTGCAGAATAACTGGATATTTTCTTTGGATGAAGTGTCCATTATAAAAACGTTCCTTGACTCTGATCTGTCAAAGTTAGTTTTTAAAGTAAAAATAAATACTACAACATTTATTACTTTTTTAAAAATTTGACAGTATACCACAATTCTATAGACCTAATTTAAAGTGGATCTACCTTTTGTTGTCACAGTAAGTTGGCAAATTTTTTCAATTAAAATCAACTAGGATATTTGATTAACTAATCCTGCTATTATTGGAACTCTGTAGCCAGCATTCTTTCTCAATCCCTCCAGTTTAAGCCTCATTATGGCAAAGAATAAATTTAAGTGTTGCCTTTGGAATAAATAACAAGGCAGAATTTTGCTAACTTTGTGGTCTTGCCAGTTTAAACTGGGAGTAAGCAGGAAAGGAAAAAGAGGAATTCAACTATTTGAATATTGATTCATTAGAATAAAGTCTTTAAAGCCTTTAAATCTATCTTCTTAGTAAAACAAATAGAAAAATTTGACATTCATTATAGATCCCTATACCACCTTATGAATGATTCCTGTAGCACCCAAAGTGAGGCTTAAAATATGACAGAAAAAGAAGAGGTCCAATTTGTGTATTGTTTTTGTTTGACAAATAAGGAAGCAAAATGATTTGTGCTTTGGGCTTAGATTTAATTCAGGTGAAAAGGCAGTCTTTGATCTGCCTTAAAGTAAAAAAGATGGCCTTGCTTCCCATGCTCCATTTCCCGCCACCCTTCACAGGACAGGATCACACACTGAACCTATTTTCTCTCTGTTCACATCAATATGTACATATCCTGTGCCCCTACTTCTTTAGAATTCCACGTGGCTCAGTGCCTGCCTGATAATCTAACCTAAATCAGTAATTCAACAAATAAAATGATTTCTGGGTCTTCCTAGTATTTTCAGATGACACAATGGTATATTGGTAGAGAACTGCTACATCCACCTCATACCAAAGGAATAACATTAGGAGTCAGATTTTGTGTATTATGGCAGAAACTTATTCTAACTATGTGTATATCCCCTTGACTTTCTGCAGTGCTTGTTCTGTGTTTACTAAACTTCATCCTTCATTATTTCAATTCGTAGATACCATCTCAAACTGAAAAATCAAGTAATAGTAGTATACACAATTTGTTTTATATTAATAATATGAAATTAAAGCATAGAAGACCTCAACAATTTAAAAGTTAAGTGGATTCTTCTAGGGAGTTGGAAATGAGTAAAGATGAGGCACAAGAGCCTGATTTTACAACAAATGATTGTTAGGCTTTTTGATTCATTTTATAAACATGCATAACTTTAGTTTTTTTAATTGAAAAAGAAAAGAGTGAAACCAGAAATAATTAAAAATAAAAAATAAGCTAAACAAAAAGCTAATAATGCTAATCAAGATTGAAAAAAAGACACAAATATATGTTAATGACCTAAAAACACAGATATTTAGGAATATAAAACATAAAAAGATGCATAGAATATAGAAATAAGTTTAATACCTTGACTTAATGGATAATTTTCTACCAAATATTCATTACCTCTATTGATATAAACCAGAAAAGAAAAATAGCCAAGAAAGACATTATCAAAAATATTCTGAAACTATTCCCTAAACAAAGATAGTAAGGATAGATGATATACCAGAAGTACTTTATCAAGGGATATTTTTTGAGGAAAGATAGCAGATAATGGAAACATAATAATTGTCTCCATTAGTTTGACAAAAATAAAATCATCTTGGTAACAAAACAGCATAAAGATAGCACAGAAAGGAAAACTTCAGATTCAGCCCAAAGATTATAAAATTCTAAGTAAAATGCTAGCAAATCCACATTAGCTCTTATTCTATAATTAGAATTATTCTAAAAGATGCAAAAATTGGCTACTTGAATTCATTCACCTAAATTACCACGTGAATGATTTAAAAAAATAGAATTTCAGTAGATAAAAACATCAGTTGATAAAATTCAACATCTATTACTGATTTAAAAAACAAAGTTTAAGAAATGAAGAATATAGATATTCTTCTTCACCAGAATCTGATAACATCAGCCAACTTCCTCAGTCTACTGAGTCACTAGGACTACTTTTCTAGAACAGTATTTTCCAGAACAATGAAAACAGGGTTTGGGAAGCACAGAGTTCTACAATATTAAATAGATATTTTTACTACAAAACTAAGAGTAAAAATATATTATCAAGCGAAAGATATACAAACTGGAAATATTTTAAAATAAGAAATGAATAATTCTTAAATTTATAGCTTAAATTGCAATCTTCTTCAAAGGATGAAATTATATAATTAAACTTGGCCTTCTGTTTTAGGGATTCAGATATCATCTTATTTCTCATAAGTCATAATATTAAATCTAGTGATCAGAAAATACACATACATTATTTAATAATAAAATATGCTATTACTTATTCCAAATTTGTCTTTAAAAGATCCAAAGTGTTACATCTAGAATGCTAATGCCAAAGAGAAAAATAATTATGTTAAAAACACTGCTGAAAAGCTTGAGATACTGTAACACATTTTAAGTTATCTAATATATGGAGGTGTTGACACAAAAATCACTGTAACTGGAATTCAAAAGTGATAATGAAAGATAAATATAGTCATCTTAGTTCACGTTGTGTTAGGGCAAAATAGTATCCAGCTTAAACTATTGGCACTGCCTATCTTTACTGAAGTGTCTTGGTGTCTAATGCACAAATTATTGCAAGTGTAGTACGTTCCAAGGAGGCTACGGTTCATCTCCTGTAAAAAGAGAGGGAAGGAAGCTCAATGACATGAATGGAAAGATCCTTGGAGCCTTCAGGCTCTCTCTCTTCATTTGCAACTGCAGAAGTAGAGCAAGAGTACACAGTTATTCAGAATGATTTGCATTTGGCAAATCGTTAATTGATCTCTGGCCTCTTGAATAGATTCTTCCAGGAAAAGACATATGACAGTTTTCATCCAATATCCTGGGTTTGGAGTGAAGTCAGAGAAAAACAAGCCAAGCAGTTTCTCTTCCTCTGAGTTCAAAAAAATTGAATAATCTGTCCTCATGAGTTTGATAATCATCTCTCCAGATTTTAAATGTAGAGAGCAAGTGGCTTACGAAGGTTGTAGTTAGATCACACAGATGTACTCAACCCCTCTGCTCTGCAGTTGACTCGGACTCTGTCCAGCAATCAGTCTCCAAGGACTGCCACAGAGAAAGTCCTAAAGGCAACCACGCTCCTCTCTCTCTTCTGGTCATCTCCCATGAGGAAAACCTCTGTCCTGGCTTGACTTCTAGACACCAGGATGACTGCCTTCAGACGAGCTGAAAAATAGCCTCATGGCACTTGCTGGAGAGGAATGCTTGTTGTTTGGAAACTAATTTCCCACCCAATACAAATTATTTGTGTCAGATTCAGATTTAATAAGTACTATTTTTGTGTGTGGTGATGTATGTACCTTTTCTAATCCTTAAAATAACTCAACAAGCTTAGTATTAAAATTCTATGTTTAAAATTAGATGGCCCAAAGCAATTAAGTGACTTGTTGAAAGCTAAACAACTTCTAAGTATCAGACTCAAAATTTGAGCTCAGTTTTGAGTTTATCTGATTTCTTTAACCAATCTCCTCTCTTATTTCCACCAGAAACTAATGAGGGGCTTATCACCTCGCATTGAGAATTTTTGTGGATAAAACCTAAATAGCACAGAAATTAAGGGTTAACTAATCTCCCATAACAATCTGATCTATTAATCACAAAACATGAAATGAGAGAACCAAGTCTTACCTGGAGATAGAGATCAAAGAGAGCCAGTTCCTCTCAATGTGCTCAGCAAGACTGAAAGAGGAAACTGAGGTAAACTCCACAGCAATTTTGAACAATTTTATCAGGTGGGGAGAGCATGGGTGGACACAGGCAGAGCAGATTAGGGAAAAGAAAAGATGAAGGGCATGGTCTCACCCCTCAGGAGTCGCTTCTCTTTCCTCTTTCCTCCTGGCCTCTTTTTTCTGGCAGTCAGCAGAGAATTGGCCAGGCTGGCAAGGCCACTGACGTGCATCTCAGCTCCCAGGGCACAGAAAGAGCTGAAGCTTTTGAGCCATTTCTTTGCAATTTGCTGCAAGTTTAAGGCCACACGTGATAAAGCTTTCTTTATGGGAGAGAGCGGAAAAAAAGAAAAGACCACTTGTGATCTTACTTGCTGATTCCCAGAAAACACAACTCCGCAGGGGGCAGAGGGTAAGGGAACAGAAGCCAGAGGAGGGACGGAAGTTTATAACAAAGACCCCTCCTCCTTCCAAAAAGTTTTTAAGCCAACTATTCCTTAGGGACATCACTGGGATCCTTATATTTTCTTTGTTTGTTTTTGTTTGTTTTGTTTTGTTTTGCTTTTAATGGTTCTTGGGCTAGTTTCCTACATGATTTTCTTTTCCATTGGTATTCTAGAATCTTTAAGGACCAAGTATCAGGTCACGAACAAAGCTCTGCAGGGCTCTGTACAGAAAAAGTTAATTCTCAGAGACATGATCAGTTGCTCATATTTACAATTTCTATGAGTTTTGAAAATGGGGAAAAAAACACATTGAATTTTTGGCATTCAATTATTTATTTTGCCTAATTTCAAGGATAAAGAAATCCTTGCACTGAGAAAGTCTACACTTTTAATAAATTCCTTTTCCAAGAGAACAACCTTAGAGGGTCTTAAGCATTATAGTTTGCATGTGCTTTCTACCAACAAATAAATTGGCTGCCAGAATTATCCAAGATTCACCCTCCTCTTAAATGGCTGAGACTCTGGGATAGTCACTTAGTTTTACTGAGTCTCAACTTCTTTCTTTGTAAAGCAGAATTTTTTCTTAAAAAAAATCAGATTTATAGGGCTGTTTTAAGAATTAAATTATATAATGTATTCAAAAGCACATTGCAAATAAATGACTAGATGGTATCATTTTTTATATATTTAGTTCGCATAAGAGTCAGTATGGTTAATCAATATCATTCAAGCACATTTTACTTCAAAAGAAAGAAAAGAAAATGCAAGACAAATAGGGTTTATCTTAAACCTTTCAATGAAGCAATGGTGTATCCAGACTCTGAAAGGCCAAATATTTTATTTTAACAATCAAACCAGACTTTTCCATTGGAAATAGTGAGCAAACATTTGAATACACTGAGTGTTAGTTTAGACTTTTCAGTGTCTAACAGGTGGCTAAGCTGCTGTTTTATTAAAGAGGAGATCACATTTATAGCCCAAAGGGCATAGTTTTCCTCACCAAGAAATGAAATTCTCCCCTGAGAATGTAATTTGATCTATTCCAAACTGACTCAATTTCACTCTCCAACATGATTCCTTTTCTTATTTCCAGAGCCCATGGTTAATGTTACGGTTAATTTTTACGCTTATTCAGAGCTCTTATATGCAACCTTGCATTGGATTGTAGCCTACTTCAATCTTTCATTCCATTTCCAAACTCTAGACCAGGGGTTAAACTTCTTTATAAAGGGACAAATAATAAATATTTTAGGTTTTGTAGAACTATGCAGTCTATCACAACCACTCACCTCTGCCATTGTGGTGGTAAATTTACTACAGACAATATATAAATGAATGCATTTCTTAAGACTGCAGTAACAAAGTACCACAAGCTGAGTGACCTAAACAGAACTTTATTGTCTCAGACTTTGGGAGGCCAGAAATCCAAAATCAAGGTGTCAGCACAGCCATGCTCCCTCTGAGACCTGTAGGGAAGAATCCTCCTTACTTCTTCCAGCTCCTGGTATTTGCTGACAGCCCTTGGAATTCCTTGTTTTATGGGAGTATCATTTCAACAGCTACTTCTGTTACTACATGGCCATCTTCTCCCTTTTTATCTCTGTCTTCTGTTCTTAAAAAGACACTAGTTTTCTTTGTCGAGGGTCCACCCTAAAGACCTCATCTTAACTTGATAATGTCTGCAAAGACTCTGTTTTCAGAAAAGGTCACATTCACAGGTACAAGAGGTAAGGACTTCCTCATATCTTTTTGGGAGACACAATTCAAGCCAAGACACTCATATTCTCATTTTCCTCCTTACTTGAATTGGTTCATGCAATTATTTTAATCACTTTCTTCTATGTACCCTCAATTCTCCTGTTTCTCTTTCAATTTATTGATCTTCCCGGGAAAACCTCACCTCAGTTGAATCCGTTTTCTGTCTCCTTAGTATTTGCATCCACATTGTTTTATTTATTTTATTTTTATTTTTTTGCCAATCAGAAAATCTTTATTTTTTTTAGTATATATATTATTTCAGGTTTCGGGGTACATGTGAAGAACATGAAAGGTTGTTGCATAGGTACATACATGGCAGTGTGGTTTGCTGCCTTCCTCCCCATCACCTATAGCTGGCATTTCTCCCCATGTTATCCCTCCTAAACTGTTTTAAATGATTGAAGAACAAGTCAGGAACATACCCATAGTGCTTATTTTATGTGTATATCCACTAAACTCACTGAGTCATAGAGGCATTGCTAGAAGTAATACATTTTAATGACCAAGTCACTTTACTTCTCTCAAATCTTCATTTCTTGCTGCACCCTGATTATTAGCTGATGATCTTGTCTAGGAAATTCACTAACGAAACAATTATAAGAAGAAATTTTACAATCTGTCCTCATGACATCTATTCTGCACCCAAATGTCTGTTGCTATTAGCTGTCTTCCTTCTTGCACCTACAGTCCATATTTCAAAGCCCAAACTTTAGTCTGTATTCCTTGTATATAATTCTTCTCATCCAGTTCATTTTTCACCAACCTCTAATCGGTTTTTGCCTTCACCGTTCCCATGCAAGTATCTTCGTCCATAACGTTAAAGGTATTCACAGCAATAAATCCAGTGATCAATATCCAGACCTCATTTTAATTGGTGTATTAGCAGAATTGTATGCCATTAATGTGCTCGTCTCTTTGATACATTTTATTCACTGGTTTCACCACACTCCCCTGTTTTTTCTCCTACTTCAGTGGTCATTTGCTCTTAGTTTTCATTGCTGGAGTATTCCAAAATTCAATCTGTGGAATATCTTCTTTGCTGTCGATATTTACTTCCTTAATGACCTCATCTGGTGTCATGGCTTTAAGTATATATATAATACAAGATCTAATGAGGTTAGGGAATATTTTGTAGTCCCAAATTTGAGTTAAGAGTTTTTCAGTCTGGAAAAATGCAGGAGAGAGAGAGAGAGAGACAGAGACAGAGAGAGAGAGAGAGAGAGAGAGAGAGAGAGAGAGAAAGAGAAAGAGAGAGAGAGAGAGAGGTGTATTAGCTCTCTCCACTGAAAAGGTCTAAAAACAATAATCATCTAAGTAGCAATAGGTGCAACTAGCACCGTAAATAAAGACACCATGGATCCTTGATATGTGACTAATACCAGGTGTAAAGATATAAGATGGGCCTGGAACATCTTGTGGTAGAAAAGAGCTAGGATACCGTGAAGAGTACATTGTGCCAATAGGATTCAGAAGACAACCTGAACAGGCTGCTGCTAATCAAATACAGGAAAGTTTGAGCATCAGTAAGAATAGAACACATGGACACAGGGAGGGGAACACTACACACTGGGGTCCTTTGGGGGGAAATGGGGGAGGGACGGGGGGGTGGGGAGGTGGGAAGAGATAGCATGGGAAGAAATGACAGATACAGGTGAGGGGACGGAAGACAGCAAACCACACTGCCATGTGTGTACCTATGCAACAATCTTGCATGTTCTTCACATATACCCCAAAACCTAAAATGCAATAAAAAAAAAATAACTACTGGTTGAAACATATAAAATAATAAAATTTATGAATTAATAATGCTATAAAAACATGTAGTCACTTTGGAATAATTCTAAATACAACTTAAATATTAATATATTTAAAACTAGTGGTACTTAGGGAGAAATTCTGTGTTTATCCTAGCTTTCCTATTCCATACTTTCATTAGAGTTATTACAGAATAAAGACAAATTTCTCTTCATAGAATGATTTCAAATAATAAAAAAGGATGAGAGAATAAGAATTTCATAATTTTCTTTTTTTTCTTAGAGTAATTAATATTTATTTAACTATAATCCAATCTTAAAGTATCCTGAAAGCATTTGATAAGGTTTTGAAGTTAATACCAGTGCAACCTTGGTTCAGTCCAACAAATAGCCTGGAAACAGTGACTATTCTCCAGAGATGACAAATTTATTTCTAGAACAATTTAATAAAAACAAGATTAAAAATGCAAAATCCTCAAACTCATTTGATTCAAATGCAAAGTTTAAAGAAAAAAAAAGTAGAAATATACTATAATTTTCAATTGCTTTTAGATTGGTAGAGCTCTAATGGGTTTTATTTGCATAGCTTGGTTTGTGTGGCACAATTGAGAAACTGAGAAAGTAGTTATTTATATGGATGATTCTTAATGGTTCTGAAAAACACCTGTTAATATAATTAGTTCAGACCCTCTATATATTAAAGCTTTTATAATTCTATATTAACTGCAAGCTGATTAATTTCTAGAACTAAGCTATTACATATTTATTTTTACAATTTTTATTTTTACTTTAGATTCAAAGAGTACATGTTCAGATTTTTTACTTGGGGACATTGTGAGACTCTGAGTTTTGGGGTACAGATGATTCCGTCATCCAAGTAGCGTGCATGGTACCCAATAAGTAGTTTTTCAGTCCTTACCTTTCTCCTCCATCTTCCCCCTCAAGTAGTGTGCCATGTCTATTGTTTCCATTTTTAGGCCCACGTGTACCTAATGTTTAAACCCACTTATAAGTAAGCATGTTATAATTTTCAAATCCTCAATTAAGTAATGAATTTAGAGAAAGGTAATCAATGACCAATAATATCATCAAAAAACTGAAGCCATTTTGAACATCCTGATGGAAGTTTAAAGCTTGAAATATCATCTTTGAAATAGTCCTCCTTTATATTTCCAAAGAAAATAAACGTATCAACTCTCAGATGAGATTTAAATACCAGTCCATAAGAAATATAGGGAAGAGAAGAGCATGTTAAATGACACTGCAAAGATGCCATCAGCAAAACAGAAAGTAAAGAATCTGTTTAAGACAAATAACTCAATAATTTTTTTCCGACCAAAAAGTGCAAGGAAAACAGGAGATGAGGGAGAAATTGTATATTATAACTTAAGAAATGAACTGACCAATTACAATGTATAGACTTTGTACCCCTATTCAAAAAGAAACAAACTATAACAAGAAGACTTCTTTGTAATCTTCTTAGAAATTTTGTTAACTTCAGAAATGAGAACACTGGATATTTGTTGTATTGAGTAATTTGTGTTAGTTTTTTTAGAGATAATAATGGTGATGTCATTGTTTTAGAGGTAAATATAGCATTGCTTTTTTTAAACAAATTATTTACTAATAAAAGGATATGTTATACTTACATTTTTAAGATAATTTAGAGGAGAAGCACTAAATATTTGGAGGTATATATGGAACAGATTGGCTGTATATTGTTTGAGCTAGGTGATAGGCACCTGGTATTCACTTTACTATTCTCTCTGGTATCAATACATTTGAAATTTTTCATAGCGAGTTTTAAATAAATGATACAGAGAAAGATATATACATATGTAAATAGATTAAAAAGTGTTAGTGGATAAATTCCAAATTTATTTCTTTTATTGGCTATGGAGCCAATAGTTGATATAAAACTTTTGTTTTCTGCTATCCACTCCATGTTTTCCTTGCCCTGGTTTAGGGACGCTCTTGGAGAAACATTTTTACTGATAGAATGACCTGCAAGTTCATTCTTACATGGTCAATTTTCTTAGTGGTTCTGTTTTTATTGAGTGATTCTAGTTTCCCACTACACTTACTAGTTAACATGGAAGCATTAAGGGCTCCACAGAGAATTCTTTGTGTTCCAGACACAATCTTTCATACCACTATTTTGTATCAGAAATCATACTTCAGCTTGGTAAATTGGGATCAGTCACTTCCTCCCCTGATGGTTCAGTAACATGAGACAACAAAATACCTGAATAGTGGGCTTGGTTCCAGGGCAATGGAACCACTGTGTGTTGTGGTGAAAGTATCCCTCATTTGGTAATTATTTCGTCTGAACAAACTAAACCAAAAGTTTTAGAGATAGAAAGCAAAATCAGTTGATTATGAACTATAATCATGAGGGGAACAATTCCTACTTTCACACCTTAATTCCAATAGCTACATATTTTGGCTTTTAGGACAAATATTCACATATGAGTGTAAATGGTTAAGAGCATTACCATTATCAGATTGCAACCAAACCTCACAGGAGTTACAAGTGGCCTCAATTTTCAGGAGGTTGTTTCTACATTCTTGACTGGGTCTTTCTTCCGTTCCCCATTGTCATTGTTGCTTTTTGCAATTAGACCACCAATTTCATTATGAGCATGAGCTACCATGACGTGGATGGAACAACTGTGTGGCCCGTATGCCTTCATGTCTTCTTTATATTATTCATTGTTTTATTGATTTGTGGAAGATGGAATTTCACAATGTCCACATACACTAATCCCTGGGAACTGTAAATATGTTAAATTACATGGCTAAAAATATTTTTCCTATGTAATTAAGGTCACAGACCTTAAAATAGGAAGATCATCCTGGATTGTTTGGGCCCAATATAATAATATTGTGTAAATGTGTCCTTAAAAGCAGACAACTTTCTTTAGTTGGAAACTGAAAAGATGTGTCAGAAGTGGAAGTCAGAAAGTCTGAAAGTATAAAAAAGGATTATGTGGCATTGCTGGCCTGAAAATGGGTGAGGAAGCAATGCTAGGAGGAATGCAGGTGGCCCTAAGAAGCTGAAAGGGGTTCCCAGAGACAGCCAGTAAGGAAGAGGAAACATCGGGTTTAAAACCTCAAGGAACTATATTCTGCTAAGGAGCTAAATGAGCTTGGGTGTGGATTCTACCCTGGAGCGTTTAGAGTAGAGCTCTGGCTGGCCAACACCTTGATTTTAGTCTTATGTATTCCCAAAGCAGAGAACCCAGCCAAGCTCATCTGGACTTCTGACCCACAGATCTGTAAACGAATACATGTGCATTATTTTAAGTTACACAACTTGTGGTTAGTGTAGCATAAATGGAAAACTAATATATCATTTTGATCTACTTCAAAGTTCCTGAAGACCAGAGACCAGGCCATCAATGAATCCACCTCAGGCATCTGACAGGGAAAAGCCAATCCAATTGATAATACAAGTCTCTGCTCGACTGCACTGAGTGCTGAGTAAGATGCAAACCTTTTCTCACACCTTCCCAGCTCTGTCTGGTCCCAGTAACCCAGAAGATTCCAGAAAGCATAGGCTACTACATCAAGTCTGATAGATTTCTGCAGAGGTGGGCCTGGGCTTCCTTTCGTAAGCCAGCAATATGTCAGAATGAATATTCAGGACATGAAGCAGCTCCAGGACTAAAATTAGCAAGGCTGTTGCTTAAATCTATTCTAACAAATGGAAGTTTCTAGTTATTTAAGAACTGATTTTTTCTTTTCATTTTCCATTGGTCAGGGTGTTGTACCCGTATATCAAATTCTACCCCATGTGGTTCAGCAGGCTTGGGGGTGACCTGTAAAGCTGGACTAAGTGTGAATTCGTGTGAACAAGGATACACTAATCTGATGTCTGAGGCTTCCTATATTAGGTAATGATCATAGTAATCCCTCTCCTCTGGCCTGGATGTTAGAACTTACCCACTATTACCCCTTATACTATGTAATTTGAATTTTTCTTCCTTAAAAGTTGTTTTGAGAACACTGAAATGAAGGATGGAGTTGAAGGTTCATACTAGACTGCCAAGAAATAATCTCCCTTCCACTCAGAGCCATAGCATGACCGTAAGAGAGGGGTAAAATTCACAACTCAAGAAGACAGTTAATCTCGCCTTCTTGTGCTATGTATAATTGGAAGTGTGTGTGTGTGTGTGTGTGTGTGTGTGTGTGTGTGTGTGTGTGTGTGTGCATGCACTGGAGAGGGTAGTTTCAGGCCAGAGCAAAGGGGAATTTGAAAACACCAGTCTTAGGAGTTGGGATTTGATATAATAAGTAATGGGGAAATAATAGGTGTAGATTGGAGAATCAATTCCTTAGGGAACCACAGGTAGAAATATAACTGTCGATTTTCTAGGACTCTAAAGCTGAATGCCAGAAATGTGGGTCTTTTGGCTTTGGTGTTATTTGATTAAAGAAAGGACACAGCTTAGTTGCAGAAAGTTGGATAATTAAATGTGGCTGTGAATTCATTAGTGATAGAGAGAAAGATGTACCCATGAGAAAATAAGCCCAACAAGGTCCCTTGGAGATTGTAGGACGGCCAAGAGATGTCTGTCTCACCACAGAACAGGTTAGGTACCACACCACTCTATTTGCATATAAGAGGAAAGGATGCCTTAGAGGACTGGAGGACGTGGATTGTACAAATACTACATAAATCATAATATCACAGAATTATTTTTATATTATACATTATCTTCACATCATAACATCAACATCATCTATGACATAATTTCAATAATTTTGAGTATATATTTACTATAATTTATATTTACATATATAAAATCAAGAGGCACTTCCAGTAATTCTGGCAAAAAGAGCATCAACATAGCATCTAAGCTAAAAAATAAAAATAAATACAATTTATCTATTTTTTTTTTGTACAGATTCTACCTTTTACAAAACATTTCTCAGCTGCTAAGTCAGTCACTTAACAATGCCTGTGATGGGATGATACTAACTGTTGCTACATATATTAAATGGAAGATGCAGGTGAAAGGACAATATTTATTTCAATTGCAAAATGATTACTTGAGTTCAAAAGCCTCTTGTTTTTCTAGAAGTTGAAAAATTTGGCAAAGTTGTTAGTTAATAAACATATTCAGGTCTGTCGAGAGTGGTAAGAATTAATTGTTAAAAATTGTAATGTACAAATGACATCACTACAGTGTCACTTTGGTTGGCAGTTATTTGAAAATATTGCTTTTTAGGAACAGCAAATTCAGTTAATTAAATACTCTCTGGTTTACAAATATCCTTCAAGGTCAAATTTTGGGGCCATATTAATTAGAACTTGCCAATGCCAGGCTTTTTTTTCTTTTCTTTTCTTTTCTTTGTTTTCTGTCAGGAAGAGGTAATGACTGGTCAGAACAACTGCCCACAGAAATTCAAGCACATTTTAATGCAAAGATTCAAATCAAATTATTCAAACCAACCAAAACCCAAAACACTCTAAATTCAGATTAAAGTATCTTCAGTCACGTATTCTAATATAGAAAGCCAGGGAGAATCTCATTTTTATTATTTTGCATTGAGAATCAGAATATCCATAAGAGCACCAATTTTCATTTTGTGATTTGCATGATAGAAATCTTGAGGAAGAAATATCATGGGGTGGTGATATTTATTTCCACTGCTTATCAACTAACAGATTGTCCTTATTGGAACAAAATGGTATGCATTCTTCTGTGAGAATATATTAAGACATAAACTGACAGTCGTAAGTGAAAAAAAAAAACACCAGTTAAGCAAACATAATATGCTAAAATTCCCATGCAAATATTTTACAGAGTATAAAAAATTTAGTGATTTCTTTTAAGCTGATAAACAAATATATATATTAAGTAAAGCCATTAAAACCTCACTAACAGGTGACATATAGATGTTAGAATTATTATTTAAAGTTAGCAATACTATAATACTAAATTATATTTGTGAATAGTTAAAATGAAATCTCTAATGTAAGATGGTGGTTTTGACCCATAATCAGTTGGGAATTTAAAAAGGGACAGGAAAACTGCTAACACTTTATACACACAAAGCACTACTTATTGAAGTAGCTATACTTCAAACAACTGTTTTTAATTTCACATTGAACATCTGAGTATTTTGTCTTTTTTAGGGAGTAAAATTACTAGAAAGAAAATCTTGCTCTTCAGAAGTTATTCAAGTAGCAGTTTTCAAGCTAATTCAAGGGCCAATTCACATTTGGAAACATGTCTGAATGCTCTTTGTCACAAAAGAAGTCAAGGTTGAACAGTAGATCCACAGGTCATTTCACTCCAGAGAAACTAAGTTGGTGTGTATCAAAGATGGAGGGGTGTCCTGGGATGCCCTGCAAGTTTTACGTAGTGCTCACTCCCAATCCACAGCTCTTGCTTTTTATGCTTCTCAGTTCCATAGGCTTTACAATGAAACCAGGCTGGGGAACTAGAACTTAAGTTGAAGGCTATTCTTTCTATTATGGCAGGGGAGAATTTCTCGTTATTTTTTGGTTACTGACATTGAGTAAGAGAAGTATAATTGAAGAGAAGCCATGCCTTTCTTTGATGGGTTTGGCTTTGTTTCTTCTTCATCTTTTTTTTTTTTTTTTTTTTTTTTTTTTAAGGTAGTAACTAAAACTGTCCAAGTAGCCAATTTTTTTGATATTACATTACAGTCTAACACAATGATGTTTTTATAGAAAGCCAATATTTGAACAACCTTGTATCATTCAAATTGTATTTTGCAAGATTAAAAGGCTTTTAGTTTCTAACCTAGTAATATTTACATCAAAAAGCTTTCAAAAAGTTAGAGCATAACTGTTAAGACATAGGATTTTGTTCATTTTCTCAGTGGAGAATACATGGTACAGCTGACAGTCTAGTGGGTCTTTGGAAGTTCATCTGGTTTTTGTTTTGAAACAGGAAAGGAAAAATATCCTGCTGTTATTTGTTTAATTTGAAATAGGAACTTTCAATGACACTGAAATATTAGTTAAACCATTAAGGCTTACAAAGTTTTGTTATTACTTTTTTATTAACAAATTTGAAATTCTAACCTATCTGATCATGCTGGGCAGATGAATGCAGTGAGTGTGGTTTATTGACTGGTCAGTGTTTCATCTGTGAAAGTCAAGATGAATAAGGTTTAATTTTTCTTAGTAAGAATGGTAAATATTTGGCCTTTTGTGTGAGAATTTAGTAAAATAAAATATACATTAATAGAACATTTATTTTATAATAACAAAAAACATAAATTGCTGAATAATATACTCTTTTGTCTTAGGGAAAACTCAGAAGAGCTCAAACTATAATTTGTACAAAGTTAAATTGACATTAATTTTTATTTAGTGTATTTGAACCCTTCCTTCATAAAACATTTTTCTCCATGAGGCATGGAGAATATTAGAAAAAGAATTAAATATTCTTTCTAGTTTTTTGTTATATGTTACTAAGTATGATTATATCAAAGTATTCAGCCTCTGATTATATGAAAATAATCCGTAGGTTATAGTTCTGATTATATGAAAATATTCAGTACCATGGAATGTCATTTTGTGGGTTTCATTTTAATTGAAAAATTTTTAAAAAAAGCTTTGCTTCCAGAAAATAAATCAAATTTAAACATTCTTGAGAATACTTACCTATAATGATTTATTATTACTCTTTAAAGCATTTTTGGTTACATTTAATTATTTGCATAAAGAACCACTTCTTAATGTGAAGCAATGAGGAAATCATTGCTTCATTGTCGGAACATAAACATGTTCAACTATTTTTTATTCGTAAGAAGGCTTTTCCTCTGTGCTCCACAGCTTTTCAAGCAAGCAGAAACCCAACGATAGCAATGTGTGTCAAGTAATCAACCTTAAAAACATATGGAGAAAAGCTAGCTGTCATTGGAAAGAAAATGTGGATTCCCTTTAGAACCTTAAACATATGTCAAAAGCCAATTTTGTTTTCCATTTATACATAATTCTATATACCGTATTTTGTGGTCTTACCTACGCTAAAATAATTTATACTAGATCAGTTTTTTTTGAATCAACAGATGAACATTGAGTTCCACCACGTAAAGAAAGCCTTAATATTCAGTGTCATGTCTTCAAACATATTTTGCAAAAAGAAGTATTTGTTTTATTTCACCATTTGTTAGCCTGCTGTTAGAATGATTTGCTAGTGGAAACACAAAGATCAATTCAAGTTAGGTAAAAGCACCATTAGGTAAGATAAAAGCAACATTTATTTTAACAAATGCAGTAGGTAGGCAATAGCACACATTGCCTAACATCCATGGTGCATAACATAGACTGAAAAACATGTTACTGTTCTCTGAGCATGGTTCATCGGTATAAAACATATAACTACGTTTGCAAGTCTCAATTTAAGTCATATATAGTTTTTGGCTTAACTCATTGTTTTTAGTGTAATTCATTCCTAATAAGAATTTGAATATCTTCCAGATGAACAATTTGATGTGTGAATATAGGATCTAAAACTGATCTATTTCTTAATAAGAAAAATTTAATTTTGGAATATTCTTTACCTAAAATTGCTGATTTCTTAATCTTAAAATTGAATTTTGTTGAACATTTAAAAAATGAACTGACAGTATCAGCAAATTCATACTTTAAAGACACAAATCACCTAGGACAATGTCATAAAATGTGTTGCAGCTGGTTCAATCAATGAAATAAACTCAGTTTGGTTTCAAAATACATAAATATTTTAGCTTTTAATTATCTGGAATTTAGCTACTGGCATTTGAACTTTTATTAATATTTCTTCCACACAAATATTAGCTAATAATCTCTAAAAGAAGGGGAATCTTGTTGGTTTTTTCTAGGTTATGAAAGTTCATAGAACTTTGTTTTATTGGAGTGAATGTTCAACCAGTTTGAGAGGCAGTTTATTTGCAAATAGCATATAGTCAGGAAAGGCGTTAAACTGGAATCAGGGTGATGATGACAGAAGAGGACAAACCGTTACCGAGGTTTCCATCATTATTTTAGGAGTACTATAAATGATGAGGACAGCAGAGAGTCCCATACTGACATGAGAGCACCAAGAATACCTCCCACAGCAGAATATAAATGATTTTTAGATTATTCACTTCTCATTAATCAGGATTTGATAATCACACAATTAGTTCACTTTTATAAATTAATAATTTCAAACTTTAGACTTTATTTATAATGATAATTTTTATAATTTTATTACTTAGAAAATAATTTATATTTTTCCATCATTCAAACAAAGAGTAGGCCTGAGTCTCATGCCTTCTGCACAGCTTTTACCTTCAAAGAAAGTTCTCTGGGTAAGATAGGCAGGGAATATGGTGAAATTGCAAATTAACAGTCTACATACATCTAACATGAACAGTCTGTAAGGTATTCCTTTTCTTTAGTTTTAGGATTGCAATGGTAAGATTTGTTCTGCTATTCAACCAAAAGGGAATACTTAGAATCGGATATTCTATTTTTAGGAAGTGAATACTTTCTTGAACAAAATATGAGAAAATTTCTTCACTTGTCAGATGAAGACTAATATAGCCATATCCCTGTACAGAGCTACTGTCTTCGTCTTTTACTGAGAGCAAAACCAGGTCTTACATAAATGGCAAAACAAAACAAAAATTACAGCTAACAAAAGTAAAAGCAGTGCTTTTACCAAGGAAACCAATATTTTAAAGGTTTAGATATATAACTGGAAAGATGTTTTCATTAGCATGCTGAAAATAACACTGATGACACTCAGAATATACCTGGTCTTTTACTTAACAGAGGACCATGCCATCCAGGTAACCAGTTCCAACTTTTCCTATCATTGATTTTATGGTTGTCTAAACAATTATCTTTTTACCTAGGTGGGCTAGAAACTCCTTCATTTGAAAGACCTGAGTTTATCTAATGGCACCTATAAATAGGCTCATATAAAATTGTAGTAAATTGCAACAAATAGATTGGCACCACAGGAAGTAAGCTCTGGAGTTGGATGTGAACATGACAATATTGCTGTCACCAAAAAAGGGGGAGAACCCTACTACCAGAAAATGTCCCTTAGCATCCTATGAGATGTACTGGGTGTGTATGAAAGTCACATACTAGGAGGGTCTTCATCCCTTTATTTATCGCAATTGACTTCTAGCTGTAATAGCAATTTATTTTTAAAGAAAAATGTATCAATCTGCCTTGATTGATGAACACAATTTTAAAATAAAGATGCTCTGATTGCTTTTGACACTATTATTCCTATTATTTCCTGTACCTTAAAGCAAAACAAACAAAACCTGGCAGTTTGCTGAGACTTCCACTATAGTAGCCAAGCTGGCCCCCTACGTGGACTATACAGCTTTGATGAAACTGCCAGTAGACTAGGATGGACTTCCAACATTCCCGCCAGTCCACTCACTCCAAACATAGCTTTTTGTTCAGTTAATATTTATGTTAAAGATGGACAGCATTTGGAAAATGGGAAAATATTGGCTTTGTTAAGTAATTACATTCAAGGGGTATGAGAAGATAAATGCTTTTTTCCCCTTTTCTTAATTGCAAGGTAAGAATAGTTAAATTCACTGGCAAAATTTGACTCCCAGTAATTTTTGCAAACATAGAGACACACAGGCAAAGCTAAGAAAATGAAAACAATTTAGTAAGCTCTAAGTAATGAAGACCTGGTGTTAACTCAGAAATATACTGAAATATATTTAGGTAGAGTCTGCATCCACTTGATCCTTTTCATATTTTTCTACTTATTGGAGAATTTGCCTTGAAACTATGTTTATTTTTTATTGTATTATATTTGCCTTATTTTTTAATGCCATGAATTACTGTAAAATAATGCTTTGAAAGAGAGAGTACAATATCCATTTAAGAGTAACATAAGTAATTGTAATGTAAACAATCCTTTCCATTACTTCAGATAAAACAAAAACTAGAAATCACAATCAAGGTTTACTTAGAAGCTAAGATTGTTTAGCTAATGAGCATGTGTGTATATTGTACTGAAGGAAGAATCATAACCAAACAGTGTTAGAAAGAAATGGACACCAACTATAAAAATTTGATATTGGTTAATAGTCTTTCATCTGGGAGACATGGACCCAGCATTCAGTCAGTTAGTAAAAGTTACTAGTGAAAAAAATTCTTTGCAGCATTCTCATTTAATTGGCAAAAAAATAACTATATCAGATTATCATTTAAATTAGAATAGGTATATGATTGGCTGTCCATCGACCTCCATGCAAATGAATCATTCCTTTACTGGGCTTGGAAATAACAACAATGTATAAAAAATGGTGATTAAAATATAACTTTATAAAAATGTTTCCCTTTTCCTTTTTAAAAAAGAATTTACTATCTACAAAAACAAAAAAAAAAATCTTTATATTTACATCAAGATAACTATCATGACATATATAATAATATGAAATAAAATATTGAAAGTGAGTATCAACTTTTTAAATAGAGGTTTGGCTCACAGCATAAACAAGTGTAGATAAACAAACCAAAACAAAACAAAAAGACTTTCAATAATAACCTGATCCTCAAACAATCTCTCTCTAGTCTCCCCTGCTGGAAGAAGCATGACTGACAACCGGCCAGATTGCAGATGGAAGCTACCCCAACAGCGTGTGGAATACCACAACAGGGGCTGTCAGTGGGACTTTCACCACTGAAAGCCAAACTACAAGCAAACTGTAAGTTGCTTTTCCTATGTCGACACAAAAACCCTAGGTTGAAATATTCTCCTTCACCTCTTGCTACATAACCCAGAGTGGTTTTACTGTTTCCTTTTCTTTTTCTACCACACATTTTGCAGCAAATTAAGAAGACACAGGAGATCATGCTGAAGTATAATTTCCTAAGCCTTCTCTGGCATGATTTAGAATTCTAACCTTATTAAAAGACTTGACTCCAGCTCTTTCCTAGGTGTTTATGTATAAAAAATGCCATCATCTCCTTAAATGGTGCTCTGATGTTAGTTGAGTGACATCCATACTCATAGATAGTTCCTATACATTCATTAGGCAAGTGGACTGGAAAATGCCTCAATCTTCCAGGTTTGAGGCTGGTGATAGAGCTCCTTCAAGTGGTGCATAGCAGTAATGTAACACCAAACAAACATGTAGCCCTCTCACCAAGCCCTTGAGTGCCCTCCATCTGCAAAAGCTCCTTTATTGAAGGAAATGGAGGAGGGCATTTGGAATGGCTGCCTCCCAGAGACGCTCCAGAGTGAACTTCCTTCTGTTTGTTCACATGTATTCAGTCATTTGCTACAGCTATTCTATGAATTACTGAAACCACAAAAATCTCTTTACATATACACACAAGCACCCTTTCACACTGTTCCCTTCGTCTCTCTCTCTCTCTCTCTCTCTCACACACACACACACACACACACACACACACACACACACACACAGAGCGTTGGCAGGATGTATCAGAATTCAAATAATGCTCTGGAACTTTCATCCCTCAGGACTAAGAGCAAAAGCTGCTTAGTTGCTAACCTACATTTCCTGCACTGTTTCCTTGCTAAGCCACACCATCTCCTTTGTGATTTGGTTTCCTTTATGATTTATTATATCACAGTGACCACTATATATCTTAATATAAATGTTACTAAATTGTGGAGCCAGCAATTCTGGCCTTCAGTGTGTATGTGTGTGCGTGCATGTGTGTGAATATTGTTTTACATGTATATGTGGGAGCTTATATACACACACACACACACATATGTATTTCTTCCTTAAAAAAATCCTTAGAAGCTGGTGTTGCCATGTGAAAGCTTCTTTGAGAAAAAAGTTTTTAACAATGTACCTCACTGTAAAAATATACACACAAAATGCGAAGAATCCCAAAATGTAATAGCCATTTGCCCATCTTCTCAAATTTCTACAGTGTTGTGTCTAAATGTTGTGCTGGCTTGAAGAGAGTCTTTGACAAGTCAGTCTGTCTGGAAACACAGCCCATTCTATCCATTGTCACTGGTTTGGCTTTGGGGTTGGTATCTCCTCCCCTCTCGGTTTCCCTTTCTCCTCTTCTTCTTCCTTGATAGCCTGGATCTGTTCTGAAGAGTGTGGCTGAGGGGTCTGGTCCAGGGATTGATTTTCTATGCCTGCCAACCGCTGCTCCTCTTCAATGACATTCTTCCACATCTTGTGGTTCTGTAAGAGGTGCTGAGTTATTTGGCAGTAGACTTTTCTCCTTTTGAAAGTCTTTTTTTCTAAAAAAAACAACAAAAAAAAACACACCAAATTAGACTACTTAGTTTTGTGCTGAGCACATGAAAGTTATCTCTTTTCAGATTATTAAGAGGAGTTAATCCATAACCCTGGTGTGTATGTTATTATTACGCAGTTTTGGAGAATGGGGAAGAAAGAGGAAAATGGCAATAATCATTAAAATATCACTGAGAAATAACTCTGCACAGTATTTAATATTTGGCAATGTCCAGCAAGATTCTGCTTGTATCTTGGTATTGTTCGCATTACATTCAGGCTCTCAAGACTTTCCACATAGATCATTGAAATAACTTCTCGTTAATGTCTGCCTCTGTCAATTTAATTCACAAACATCTACAAGATTGATAAAAAGATAGTTTTGATATTCCTCCTCTGCTTTATGTGGACTAAAAAATTAATTTCAAAGTACTCCCATAAGCTTGCAGAGGACCTCATTTGCATTCTTTCCCTTCTGTAGACTGGCCTTTAGCTACACTTAACTACTCTGCTTTTCTTGTTTTTTAAAAAATCTACACTAAAGCCATATCTTCAGGCTGGGACTTCCTATCCTTCTGAAATGCTCTTTGCAACCCCGGAGAGTATATATCCATTCATTTTTTAAAGACTCCATCAGATTTCACTGAATTTTTCTAAGAAATGAACTCCTCCTTCTACATTCCCATGTTACTCCATGTGTACCTTCCAGCATATATACTGTTCCTGTTTTCCTTTTTTCCTTTTTCTGCTCCTTATCATTATCATCTCTTCTTCTGGTAACTGTGCATCCAAAATCATTTAGGAGAAACTTTCCCCCTTTCCTTCACTTACGTGGTTCTAGAAAAAGTTGTTAAATTCTACTACTTCCTCACTCATATCCTGTCTACAAAATTGTATCACAGTGGCCCATGGGTGTGTGCATGACCCAAGTCAGGCCAGAGTCCTTCCCTGAGATAGTTCCCAGTAGCACAGAATGAATGTGGGTTTGAGAGGTGTAATTGGAGATCCTTTCTCCTTTGCTTATGCATCTGGAATGACGTGAACTTACAGCTGGCTCTCATTTCAGCCTGATGAAGAAAGCAAGGCTGAAAGAACAAGCTGTTAGGTGAGGCAGAGACAAAAGCAGGACAAGCAAGCACTGATAATGGCCAACATCATGTTTACATGAACCAATTATATTCTCTTTTTGTATATGCTCATCCCATTGGAATTTTATAATTTGTAACCAGAAAAAAAGTTCTACCTTAGTATACCTCTTTTAAGAAACTTATCTTGGCCGGGCGCAGTGGCTCAAGCTTGTAATCCCAGCACTTTGGGAGGCCAAGGTGGGTGGATCACGAGGTCGAGAGATTGAGACCATCCTGGTCAACATGGTGAAACCCCGTCTCTACTAAAAATACAAAAAATTAGCTGGGCATGGTGGCACATGCCTGTAATCCCAGCTACTCAGGAGGCTGAGGCAGGAGAATTGCCTGAACCCAGGAGGCAGAGGTTGCGGTGAGCTGAGATCGCGCCATTGCACTCCAGCCTGGGTAACAAGAGTGAAACTCTGTCTCAAAAAAAAAAAAAAAAAAAAAGAGGTCTTCAAGATGTTAGGTTAGAGGCATCTGGTACTTGCCTCCTCCATAAAGAAGAACCTCTGGACTAAGTAGGCAATCAGACTTATCATCTAAAATATAATTCTGAACTCAATAGAGAAATGACAGGAAAATATCTAAAGTAAGAAAGGAGAGAGAATGAAGATAGCCTGCTCAGCTGGGATCATCTATGAGCCTGGAGAGGCTCCCTAAAATGAGGAAAGATTAAGAAGTGAATGAACCCAGCCATCCACATTCCCACCATGGACTCTTGCACTCCTAGCTATGGGAGAGTCTGTCAACCCACGTGGTGCCTGAAACTGATACAGACAACTGCCCAGAAATCATGTGATGGCACTGCTTCAAAGAGGGAGCTCATAGCACGACTCACACATCCTTCAAGTCCTTAGCAGCTTAGGAGAGGCACATGTGACCCACTGCTGCCACCAATGGGATCTAAAAATTGGTTCACATCACATCCCTGTACCCAGCAAAATTTTACAACAGCCTTCCACTAATAACTGCACTCTAAGCCACTGAAGGAATCATAGATACTATTGATACTGTTACAATCAAACAAATCATACCAAGACTACACTACTGCCTGCACCCAAAATGAAAGCCAGGGAACTTTCTCCAACCCACACCATAGATACACCTTCAGGAAAAAGTCGTCTCCCTGACAAAAGATAATTTTAAAAATTGGGGCTGGGCGCGGTGGCTCAAGCCTGTAATCCCAGCACTTTGGGAGGCCGAGGCGGGTGGATCACGAGGTCGAGAGATCGAGACCATCCTGGTCAATATGGTGAAACCCCGTCTCTACTAAAAATACAAAAAAAAATTAGCTGGGCATGGTGGCGCATGCCTGTAATCCGAGCTACTCAGGAAGCTGAGGCAGGATAATTGCCTGAGCCCAGGAGGCGGAGGTTGTGGTGAGCCGAGATCGCGCCATTGCACTCCAGCCTGGGTAACAAGAGCAAAACTCCGTCTCAAAAAAAAAAAAAAAAAAAAAAAAAAATTGGAACAAGCAGGCAAGAGAAAGAAATAAAGCGTATTCATATAGCCAAAGAGGAAGTTAAATTGTCTCTGTTTGCAGATGACATGATTGTATATTTTAAAAACCCCATCAACTCAGCCCAAACTCTCTGTAAGCTGATAAGCACCTTCAGCAAAGTCTCAGGATACAAAATCAATGTGCAAAAATCACAAGCATTCCTGTGATACACCAATAATACAGAACCAAATCATGTGTAAACTCCCATTAACAACTTCTACAAGGAAAATAAAATACCTAGAAATATAATTAACAAAGGATGTGAAGGACCTCTTCAAGGGGAACTACAGACCACTGCTCAAGGAAATAAGAGAGGTCACAAACAGATGGAAAAACAGTCCATGCTCATGAATAGGAAGAATTGATAACATGAAAATGGCCATAATGCCCAAAGTAGTTTATAGATTCAGTGCTATCCCCAACAAGCTACCATTGACTTTCTTTACAAAATTAGAGGAAAAACAACTTTAAATTTCATATGGAACCAAAAAAGAGCCCATATAGCCAAGACAGTCTTAAGCAAAAAGAACAAAGCTGGAGGCATCATACTATCTGCCTTCAAACTATACTACAAGGCTACAGTAATCAAAACATCATGTTATTGGTACCAAAACAGGTACATAGACCCATGGAACAGTACAGAGGCCTCAGTAATAATGCCACACATCTACAACCATCTGATCTTTGACAAACCTAACAAAAACAAGCAATGGGGAAAGAATTCCCTATTTAAGAAATGGTGTTGTGAAAACTGACTAGTCATATACAGAAAGCTGAAACTAGATCCCTTCCTTACACCTTATACAAAGATTAACTCAAGGTGGATTAAAGACTTAACTGTAAGACCTAAAACCATAAAAACCCTAGAAGAGAACCTAGGCAATATCACTTAGGACATAGGAATGGGCAAAGACTTCATGACTCAAACACCTAAAGCAATGGCAACAAAATCCAAAATTGACAAATGGGATCTAATTAAAGAGCTTCTGCACAGGAAAACAAAACAAACAAACAAAACTATCATCAAAACAGGAAACCTACAAAATGGGAGAAAATTTTAGCGATCTATCCATCTGACAAAGGGCTAACATCCAGAATCTACAATGAGCTTAAATTTACAAGAAAAAAAAAAAAACATCAAAAAGTGGGCATAGGATATGAACAGACACTTCTTAAAAGAAGACATTTATGCAGCCAACAAACATATAAAAGAAAGCTTTTCATTACAGGTCATTAGAGAAATGCAAATCAAAACCATATTGAGATACCATCTCACACCAGTTAGAATGGTGATCATTAAAAAGTCAGGAAACAGATGCTGAAGAGGATGTGGAGAAATAGGAATGCTTTTACACTGTTGGTGGGAGTGTAAATTAGTTCAACCATTGTGGAAGACAGTGTAGCAGTTCCTCAAGGATCTAGAGCTAGAAATATCATTTGACCCAGCAATCCCATTACTGGGTAT
Organism: Saimiri boliviensis; assembly: GCF_048565385.1. NCBI lineage: Eukaryota > Metazoa > Chordata > Mammalia > Primates > Cebidae > Saimiri > Saimiri boliviensis. The sequence continues at coordinate 109,819,854 of NC_133455.1, forward strand.
ATACTCAAAGGGTTATAAACCTTTCTACTATAAAGATACATACACAAATATGTTTATTGCGGCACTGTTCACAATACCAAAGACTTGGAACCAACTCAAATGCCCATCAATGATAGACTGGTTAAAGAAAATGTGGCACATATACACCATGGAATACTATGCATCCATAAAATAAAGATGAGTTTAACTAAGATCAGAGCAGAACTGAGGGAGATAGAGACACCAAAAACCCTTCAAAAAAAAAACAATAAATCCAGGAGATGGTTTTTTGAAAAGATCAACAAAATAGACCACTAGCCAGATAAATATAAAAGAAAAGGGAGAAGAATCAAGTAGATGCAGTAAAAAACGAAAAAGAGGATATCACTACCAATTCCGCAGAAATACAAACTACCATCAGAGATTACTACAAACAACTCTATGCACACAAACCAGTAAACCTGGAAGAAATAGATAAATTCCTGGACACTTGCACCCTCCCAAGCCTAAACCAGGAAGAAGTTGAAACCTTGAACAGACCAATAACAAGGGCCAAAGTTGAGGCAGCAATTAATAGCCTACCAACTAAAAAAAGCCCAGGTCCTGATGGGTTCACAGCTGAATTCTACTAGACGTACAAAGAGGAGCTGGTACCATTCCTTCTGAAACTATTTCAAACAATACAAAAAGAGGGAATCCTTCACAACTCATTTTATGAGACCAACTTCATCCTGATACCAAACCTGGCAAAAACTCAACAAAAAAAGAAAACTTCAGGCCAATATCTATGATGAACATAGATGCAAAAATCTTCAATAAAATACTGGCAAACCAATTGCAACAGCTCATCAAAAAGCTTATCCATCATGATCAAGTAGGCTTCATTCCAGGAATGCAAGGCTGGTTCAACATATGTAAGTTGATAAACATAATACACAACATAAACAGAACCAAAGACAAAAACCACATGATGATCTTAATAGATGCAGAGAAGGTCTTTGGCAAAATTGAACAGCCGTTTATGCTAAAAACTCTCAATAAACCAGATATCAAAGGAATATATCTCAAAATAATATAAATTATTTATGACAAACCTACAGCCAATAACATACTGAATGGGCAGAAACTTAGAAGCACGTCCTTTGAAATCCAGCACTAGACAAGGATGACCCTTCTCAACACTCCTATTCAATGTAGTATTGGAAGTTCTAGCCAGAGCAGTTAGGCAAGAAAAAAAAAAATAAAGGGTATCAATTAGGAAAGGAGGAAGTCAAATTATCTCTATTTGCAGATGACATGATTGTATAATTAGAAGACCCCATCATCTCAGCCCAAAACCTCCTTAAACTGATAAGCAACTTCAGCAAAGCCTCAGGATACAAAATCAGTGTGCAGAAATCACAAGCATTTCTATACACCAGTAACAGTTTAACAGAGAGCCAAATCATGAGCAAACTGCCATTCACAATTGCTACAAAGAGAATAAAATACCTAGGAATACAACTAACAAAGGATGTGAAGGTCCTCTTCAAGGAGAACTGCAAACCACTGCTCAAGGAAATAAGAGGGGACACAAACAGATGGAGAAGCATTCCATGCTCATGGTTAGGAAGAATCAATATCGTGAAAATGGCCATACTGCCCAAAGTAATTTATAGATTCAATGCCATCCCCATCAAGCTACCAATGACCTTCTTCACAGAACTGGAAAAAACCACCTTAAACTACATATGGAACCAAAAGAGAGCCTGCATAACCAAACAATCCTAAACAAAAAGAACAAAGCTGGAGGCATCACACCACCTGACTTCGAACTATGCTACAAGGCTACAGTAATCAAAACAGCATGGTACTGGTACTAAAGCAGAGATATAGACTAATAGAACAGAACATAGGCCTTGGAGGCAACGCCTCACATCTACAACCATCTGATCTTCGACAAACCTGACAAAAACAAGCAGTGGAGAAAGGATTCCCGGTTTCATAAATGGTGTTGGGAAAACTGGCTAGCTGTGTGCAGAAAGCAGAAACTGGACCCCTTCCTGACACCTTACACTAAAATTAACTCCAGATGGATTACAAACTTAAACATAAGACCTAACACCATGGAAACCCTAGAAGAAAACCTAGGCAAAACCATTCAGGACATAGGCTTAGGCAAGGACTTCATGACTAAAACACCAAAAGCATTGACAACAAAAGCCAAAATAGACAAATGGGATCTAATTAAACTCCAGAGCTTCTGTACAGCCAAAGAAACAATCATTAGAGTGAACCAGCAACCAACAGAATGGTAAAAAATTTTTGCAATCTACTCATCTGACAAAGGGCTAATATCCAGAATCTACAAGGAACTAAAACAGATTTGCAAGAAACAAACAAACCAACCAACCCATCCAAAAGTGGGCAAAGGATATGAAAAGACACTTTTCAAAAGAAGACCTATATGAGGCCAACAAAACATATGAAAAAATGTTCATCACTGAATATTAGAGAAATGCAAATCAAAACCACATTGAGATACCATCTCATGCCAGTTAGAATGGTGATCATTAAAAAATCTGGAGACAACAGATGCTGGCGAGGATGTGGAGAAATAGGAACACTTTCACACTGTTGGTGGGAGTGTAAATTAGTTCAACCATTGTGGAAGACAGTGTGGTGCTTCCTCAAGGACCTAGAAATAGAAATTCCATTTGACCCAGTAATCCCACTACTGGGTATATACCCAAAGGATTATAAATAGTTCTACTATAAAGACGCATGCACACTTATGTTCACTGTTTACAATAGCAAAGACCTGGAACCAACCCAAATGCCCATCGACAATAGACCGGACAAGGAAAATGTGGCACATATACACCATGAAATAGTATGCAGCCATAAAAAATGATGAATTCGTGTCCTTTGTAGGGACATGGATAAATCTGGAAACCATCAGTCTCAGCAAACTGACACAGAACAGAAAATGAAACACTGCATGTTCTCACTCATAGGCAGGTGTTGAACAATGAGAACACAGGAACAGAGGGAGGGGAGCATCACACACTGGGTTCTGTTGGTGGGGGGCAAGGGAGGGACAGTGGGTGGGTGGGGAGGTCAGGGAGGGATAACATGGGGAGAAATGCCAGATGTAGGTGATGGCGGGGATGGAGGCAGCAAACCACATCCCCATGTGTGTACCTATGCAATAATCCTGCACAATCTGCACTTGTACCCCAGAACCTAAAGTGCAATAAAAAATGAAAATAAAAATAAAATGGATGAGTTCATATCCTTTACAGGGACGTGGATGAAGCTGAAAACCATCATTCTCAGCAAAGTAACACAAGAACAGAAAACCATACACTGTATGTTCTCACTTAAAAGTGGGAGTTGGGCCGGGTGCGGTGGCTCAAGCCTGTAATCCCAGCACTTTGGGAGGCCGAGGCGTGTGGATCACGAGGTCAAAAGATCGAGACCATCCTGATCAACATGGTGAAACCCCGTCTCTACTAAAAATACAAAAAATTAGCTGGGCATGGTGGCGCGTGCCTGTAATCCCAGCTACTCAGGAGGCTGAGGCAGGAGAATTGCCTGAACCCAGGAGGCGGAGGTTGCGGTGAGCCGAGATCGCACCATTGCACTCCAGCCTGGGTAACAAGAGCGAAACTCCGTCTCAAAAAAAAAAAAAAAAAAAAAAAAAAAAAAAAAAAAAAAAGTGGGAGTTGAACAATGAGAACACATGGACACAGGGAGGGGAACATCACACACGGTGGCCTGTTGGTGCATGGGAGCTAGAGGAGGGATAGAATTAGGAGAAATGCCTAATGTAGATGACGAGTTGATGGGTGCAGCAAACCACCATGGCACGTGTATACCTATGAAAAAAAAACCCTGCATGTTCTGCACATGTACCCCAGAACTTAAAGTATAATAATTAAAAAAAATCAGGCAAAGGATATAAAATGGCAACACAGAAGAAATACAAATGGCCAAAAAATACATGAAGTGATGTTCAACCTCATTAGTACTCAAAGAAATGCAAAGAGAAAGGAGATTTTTTTCAGTCTTCACATTGTCTAAGATTAAAAAGATCACCAGTATCTGAAATTGGTGAGGAGGAGTGTGGAGAAATGGTCATTACTAATGGGAAGGTAAATTGTGATAGTCATTCTGGCATCTCTATTAAGGTAAATTGTGACAGCCTTTCTAGCAGGCACTATTAAAACCAAAGATGTGCAAACCAAACTCTGAACCAGCAACTTTACTACTTTGAATTTATATGACAAAATTGCTCACAGTGATATGCAGAGATGTTAAGTATAAGACGGTACATTGCACCAATATTTAATAATGTAAAAATAATCAGAAATAATGTAAAAATTCAACAAAGATTGGATTAAAGAGATATTACAGTCATAAAATTGAATGCTATGCAGTTATTTATAAGAATAAAATACACAGGGAGGGGAACATCACACATGGGGCCTGTTGAGGGTTGGGGACAAGGGGTGGGAGAGCATTAGGACAAATACCTAATGCATCCGGGGCTTAAAACCTAGATGATGGATTGATAGGGGTAGCAAACCACCATGGCACACATATATTTATGTAACAAACCTGCACTTTCTGCACATGTATCCCAGAACTTAAAGTGAACTTAAAAAAAAAAATCAAATGACTAAATATATACTGGCAAGAAAAGATCTTTAGACATATAGTTCAGTAAAAAGTAGTCTGAAGAATAGCAGAAAAAGAAAAAAACGTTGGCAAAGACAAGAATAGACATTTCTCTAAATAAGACATACAAATAGCCAAAAGGTATATGAAAAAATGCTCAATATCACTAATCTCCAGGAAAATGCAAATCAAGATGACGATGAGATATCATCTTGATGAACAGATAAAATGTGGTTTACATATACAATGGAATGTTGTCATAAAATGAATAAAATCATGCCATTTGCAGCATCATAAATGAAACTGGAGATCATGATGTTAAATGAAATAAGCTTAGTAAAGAAAAATATTGTATGTTCTCACTCATATGTGGAAACTACAAAAGTTGATGTCATGGAAGTGAGATTAGAATGATAGACACCAGAGCCTGAGAAGGGTGTATTGGTTGGGAGTTAGGAGGAATTAAGAGATAATGATTAATGAGTATAGACATGCTAGTTACAATGAGTAAGTTCTTATCTTTGATAGCAGAGTGAGGTGACTATTGTTAAGAATAATGTATTGCATACTTCAGAACAACAAGAAGAGGGGATTTGCCAACACACAGAAATGATAAATACATCCCGGTGCAGAGGCTTATGCTTCTTATCCCAGCACTTTGGGAGGCCAAGAGGTCAGGGGTTCAGACCAGCCTGGCCAACATGGTGAAATCCCGTCTCTACTAAAAATACAAAACTTAGCTGGGCATAGTGGCACGTATCTGTAATCCTAGCTACTTGGCTGAGGATGAGGCAGGAGAATTGCTTGAACCCGGGAGGCAGAGGTTTCAGTGAGCTGAAATTGTTCCATGCACTACTGCACTTCAGCCTGGGGGACAGAGTGAGACTCTGTCAAAGAAAGAGGAGAGGTGAGGAGAGGGGAGGGGAAGAGAGGGAAGGGGAGGGCTGGGAGAGAAAGAGAGAGAGGAGGAAGAGGAGGAAGGAGGAGGAAGGAATACTCAAGGTGATGGATACCCTAAATATCCTGGTTTAATCATTACAAATTCTATGTATATAACAAAATATCACATGTACCCCACATAAATATGTTCAAATATATGTTGATTAAAAATACAAAAAGTTGTTTATAACATAAGACATGGAAATGTAAATGAAAACTGTAATATAAGAACACTATTCCTACTGGAATAGCTAAAATGAAAATGACTAAAAAATCAAGTGTAGGCAAGGAATTTAACAATTAGAACTAATATATTGCTTATCGTAATGTACATTTTTACATCGACTTGGGAAAACTATTTGGTTCTATCTATTAATCTGAATAAATGAGTACTTAAAAAAATAAACTCAAATCTTATTCTCATATATTCCAAACAATGGTTTATCTTCTAGACTATAGGGTCTTTGACGGAGCCTTGTATAGACCTGTATAGATCTTATATATCAGGAAATATTCATTTAAAAAATAAATACATTTTCTTTCACCAAATGATTTAAAGTTTTCCACATGGAAATATTAACAATAATTTTCACAGAATTACATCCTTTGATTGAGGAAAAATAATAAACCCAATTCAAAACAGAAAAAAATAACATATTTTAAAGACGACTATTTAAATTAATGTCAGCATTCACTATTTAGGCTTCTAATTCCTTATCTATTTATGAATCACCTGATATGTACCAAATATTGTCTTTAGTTTTAGTTACCCTCTGATAAACAAGATAAATATGATGCTTGCCATCAGCAAGCTTTTCCTCTAGTAGGAAGATAGTGAACCAGCAAGTACAATTACACTGAGTCTTAGGGAGTCTTTGAAAGCTGGCAGAAATGGAGGGAGATGACCCAGTTGGTACAATATTGTATGAAGGTGGTGGCTGAATTAGGAGAGGGGTAATGGAAATGAAGGTAAGTCAATAAATACAAAATTTATTTGTATGGTAGAATTAACAAAACTTGGCGACTGATTAGAGGTAGGAAATAAAGAAGGAGGAATCAAAGACGACGCTGTTTTCTGGCCTGAGCAGTTGAGTATGTTATAAGATGTTAAGAGAAAGGGAAGGTTGGATGAGAAGTAGATATGATGGTGTATTAGTCCCTTTTCACACTACTGATAAAGACATATCTGAGACTGGGTAATTTACAAAGAACAAAGAGGTTTAATGAACTCAGAGTTCCACATGGCTGGGGAGGCATCACAATCATGGCAGAAGGCAAAAGGCATGTCTTACATGGTGGCAGGCAAAAAGAAAATGAGAGAGCCAAGTAAAAGAGGAACCCCCTTATAAAATCATCATTTGCTACCAGGAGAACAATATGGGGGAAACCGCTGCCATGATTCAAGTATCTCCCACTGGGTCCCTCCCACAACACATGAGAATTATCAGAGCTACAATTCAAAATAAGATTTGGGTGGGGACACAGTCAAACCATATCAGAAGGGAATTAATACAGGTTGTCTGGAAGACCTCTAAGTAGAGATGTAAAGTAGGCAACTGGTCAAGAGCTTAGAAGAGAGGTCTGCTCTTTTTCAAGCTGCCAGAATATCATATAACTCTCAGTACCCTCATCTCAATGATGATTTTAGACTTGAGCCAAGAATTCAGAAGTTCAGCTAAGATCCTTCCATTAGACTGTGAATTTCCCTGGTGTATTAGTCCATTCTCATCCTGCTATCAAAAACTGCCTGAGACTGGGTAATTTATAAAGGAAAGAGGTTTAATTGACTCACAGTCCCACAGGGCTAGGGAAGCCTCAGGAAATGTATAATCATGGCAGAAGAAGAAGCAAACATGTCCTCCTTCACATGGTGGCAGGAAGAGAGAAGAGAGCCAAGCAAAGGGGGAAAAGCCCCTAATAAAAATATTAGATCTCATAAGAGCTCACTATCCCAAGAACAGTAGTATGACAATAACCACCTCCATGATTCAATTACCTCTGACTGGGTCCCACCCACAACACAAGGGGATTATAGAAACTAGAATTCAAGATGAGATTTGGGTGGCAACATAGCCAAATCATATTATTCTGCCCCTCACCCCTTCCAAAGCTAATATCCTTACATTTCAAAGCACAATCTTGCCTTTCTAAAATTCCCCCAGTCTTAAGTTATTCCAGCATTAACCCAAAAGTCCAAGTCCAAGTTCTCATCTGAGACAAGGCAAGTCCTTTCTGCCTAGAAGCCTGCAAAATTAAATGCAAGTTAGTTACTTCCAAGATACAATGGGGGTACAGGCATTAGGTAAATACAGTCATTCCAAATCGGAGAAATCTGCCAAAATAAAAAAAAAAAAAGAGAGAGGGGCTACAGACCTCATACAAGTCTAAAATTTTCAATAGTGCAGTCATTAAACCTTAAAGATAATCTCCTTTGATTCCGTGTCTCACATCCAGGTCAAACTGATGCAAGAAGTATGCTCCTACAGCCTTGGGCAGCTTTGCCCCTGTGGCTTTGCAGGGTACAGCACCCCACAGCTGCTTTCACAGGCTAGAATAGACGGCCTGTGGCTTTTCCAGATGTACAGTGCAAGCTGTGGGTGGATCTACCATTCTAGGGTCTGGAGGATGGAGGCCCTCTTCTCACAGCTCCACTGGGAGTGCACCAGTGGGGACGCTGTGTGGTAGCTCCAACTCCACGTTCCCTTCCATACTGCCTTAGAAAAGGTTCTCCATGAGGACTCCACCTCTGCAGCAAACTTCTGGGACATCCAGGCATTTCCATACATCCTCTGTAATCTAGGCAGAGGTTCCTAAACCTCAATTGCTGTCTTCTGCACACCCACAGGCCTAACATGATGCAGAATTTGCTACAGCTTGGGGCTGGACCCCACTGAAGCCATGACCTGAGCTGTACATTGACCCCCTTTTGCCATGGTTGAAGCAGCTGGCACTCATGGCACCAAGTCCCTAGGTTACACACAGCAGGTGGCTTGGGGCCTGGCCTGTCAAACAATTTTTTCCCCTTAGGCCTCTAGGCCTATAAGAGGAGGGGCTGCAGCTAAGGTCTCTGACATGCCCTGGGGTAATTTTCTCCATTGTCTTGGCAATTAACATTTGGCTCCTTTTTACTTATGCAAATTTCTGCAGCCCACTTTAATTTCTCCTCAGAAAATGGGTTTTTCTTTTCTATCACATCCTCAGGCTGCAAATTTTCTGAAATTTTATTCTCAGCTTCCCTCTTAAACATAAGTTCCAATTCCAAACCATGTATTTCTGAATACATAAAACTGAATGCTATTAATAGCACCCAAATCACCTCTTGAACACTTTTCTGCTTAGAAATTTCTTCTGCCAGATACCCTAAATCATCTCGCTCAAGTTCAAAGTTTCACAGATCTCTAGAGCTGGGACAAAATGCCACCAATCTCTTTGCTAAAGCAAAGTAAGAGTGACTTTTACTGTTCCCAAGAAGTTCCTCATCTTCATCTGAGACCACCTCAGCCTGGACTTTATTGTGCATATCACTATCAGCATGTTGGTCAATGTCATTCAACAAGTCGCTAGTAAGTTCCAAACTTCCCCACATTTTACTGTCTTCTGAGTTCTCTGTATTAGTTTGTTTTCACACTGCTGATAAAGACATACCCAAGACTGGGAAATTTACAAAAGAAAGAGGTTTACTGGACTTACAGTTTCACATGGCTGGAGAGACCTGACAATCATGGTGGAAGGCAAGAAGGAACATCCTATAGTCTTAGGCAGTTCTGCCCCTGTAGCTTTGCAGGGTACAGCCTCTCTCCTGGCTGCTTTCATGGGCTGTCATTGAGTGTCTGCAGCTTTTTCAGTCACACAGTATAAACTGTCAGTGGATCTACCATTCTGGAGTCTGGAGGACAGTGGCCCTCTTCTCACAGCTCCATTAGGGAGTGCCCCAGTAGTAACTCTGTGTGGTGGCTCTAACCCCACATTTCCCTTCCACATTGCCCTAGCAGAGGTTTCCCACGAGAGCCACACCCCTGCAGCAAACTTCTGCCTGGACATCCAGGAATTTCTATACATCCTCTGAAATTTAGGTGGAGGTTCCCCAACCTCAATTCTTGACTTCTGTGCACCCACAGGCTCAACATCACAGGAAGCTACCAAGGATTGGGGCTTCCACCCTTTCGTGTAACAGCCCAAGCTATACCTTGGCCTCTTTCAGCCACAATGGGACCTGGCTGAAAATGGGACCTGGGATGCAGGGCACCAAGACCCTAGGCTTCACACTGCTTGCGGATCCTGGGCCCAGCCCATGAAACCACTTTTTCCTCCTAGGCCCCCAGGCCTGTGATGGGAGGGGCTGCCATGAAGACCTCTGACATGTGCTGGGCAAATTTTCCCCATTGTCTTGGGGATAAACATTCAGCTCATTACTTATGCAAATTTTTGCAGCTGGCTTGGATTTCTCCTCAGAAAATGGGATTTTCTTTTCTATTGCATTGCCAGGCTGCAAATTTTCTGAATTTTTATGCTGTGCTTCCCTCATAAAATGGAATGCCTTTAAGAACACCCAGTTGCCTCTTGAATGCTTTGCTGCTTAGAAATTTCTTCCACCAGATACCCTAAATCATTTCTCTCTCAAGTTCAAAGTTCCACAAATCTCTAGTGAAGGGCATAATGCTGCCAGTCTCTTTGCTAAAATATAACAAGAGTCACATTTGCCCCAGTTCCTAAAAAGTTCCTCATTTCCATCTGAGACCACCTCAGTCTGTATTTTATTGTTCATATCACTATCAGCATTTTTGTCAAGGCCATTCAATGAGTCTCTAGAAAGTTCCAAACTTTCCCATATTTTCTTGTTTTCTTCTGATCCCTCCAAACTATTCCAACCTTTTCCTGTTGCCCAGTTCCAAAGTTGCTTCCACATTTTTGGTTATCTTTTCAGCTGCACCCCATTCTACCAGTATCAGTGTACTGTATTAGTCTACTTTCACTCTGCTGACAAAGGCTATATACCTGAGACTGGGCAATTTATAAAGGAAAGAGGTTTAATGTAGAACTCACAGTTCCATGTTGCTGGGGAAGCCTCACAATCATGGGGGAAGGCAAAGAGAAGCAAGTCACATCTTATATGGATGGCTGCAGGGAAACTCCTCTTTTCAAAACCATTGAATCTCATAAGACTTATTCACTAATATGAGAACAGTGTGGAAAAGACTTGCCACCATGATATAAATACCTCCCACTGGAGCCCTCCACAACACATGGGAATTCAAAATTAGATTTGGGTGGAGACACAGCCAATATCACCCTCCAATCTCTAGGAAGTTCCAAAATTTCCCTCATTTTCCTGTCTTCTTCTGCCCTCCAAACTATTCCAACCTCTACCTGTTACTCTGTTCCAAAGTTGCTTCCATATTCTTGGGTATCTTTACAGCAGCATCCCAATTCTGGTACCATCTTACTATATTAGTTCATTCTCACCCTGCTATAAAGAAATCCTCAGACTGGATAATTTACAAAGAAAAGAGATTCAATTGGCTCACAGGACTATGGAGGCCTCATGAAACTTATAATCATGGTGGAAGGGGAATCAAACAAATCTTTCTTCACATGGTGGCACAAAGAGAGAGGTGCCAAGGAAAGGGGGAAAAAGCCCCTTATAAAACCATCAGATCTTGTGAGAACTCACTCACTATCATGAGAACAGCACCATGGGGGTAACTGCCCCTATGATTCAGTTACCTCCCAACAGGTCCGTCCAATGACCCATGGGGATTATGGGAACTACAGTTCAAGGTAAGAGTTGAGTGGGGACACAGCCAAACCATATCACCTGGTATAGAGGCTTTTCTGTCTTCTTTTGTGTATATATAATATCTGTGAAGTTCTAGACTTTAGTAAAGTGTATGGTAAACATTTACTAAATGAGTAATTTTCTCTCTAGTTTTTGTTCCACAGTTTCAGGTAAATAATGAAATATTGATAAGAGGTAAAAATAAAACATGAAGTTTTAAAGTGGTAAAAATAAAATATGAAAAGTGGTCTATAGGAGATTAATTTTTACAGAAGTGGTAAAAATAAAATAAGAAAAAGCGGTCTACAGGAGATTCTGATCTAATTGAGACTGCGTTAAAGAGTTAACAGTTCAAGCTGACTGTGGTGGCTCATGCAGCCTGTAATCCTAGCTACTTGGGAGGCTGATGCAGGAAAATCACTTGAGGTTGGGGGTTCAAAACCAGTCTGAGAAACAGTGAGGCCCCGTCTCCACAGAAATAAAGAAAGTGAGACTGCCGTCTCTACAAAAGTAAATAAACATTTTTTTTTTTTTAAGTGCAAGTTAGCAGGAAGATCAAAAGGGATATTTGGGTCTACTTAATGAAGTAGATATGACTTACAGTAAATTGAAGAAAAAAAAGAAAAACTTGATTAGCACAATAATGAAACAAAAAACCAAAGCCAAGTGATCTGGGAGGTGACAAAGCAACTTTGAGGACATCTACCAACATCTTTGTGGAAGTGCTAGTCATTCATTTAACAGTTTTATTACAATATGCTACAGAAATTTCTTATATTTTACAGAACAATAAATTTTTAAAATACAGGGAAAAAAAGGATATTAAATTATCTTGAATTAATTTTGAACCATATGGACACAGAACAGCAATTATTAAATTGAATGAGTGCTGAGGGAAATGAACACAGGCAGAGTCAAAAGCAAAAAATAAAAAATCTGTATTTATGGTTATTCATCATTTCTTCAAGAGATGGACTCAAACTAACTGGCAAATACTTTCCAGGATGCTTTGGAAAAAACAAAAATCAATTAGGCTCAGAGCTTTCCTTAAAAGAGCTTACACTCTCTGTCTCTGAGAGAGAGTGCCAAGAGGATAAACACTGAAATACATTTGCTGTGTTTTATGACAGACATATTCTTGTGACAAGGATGGGCTTGCCATTCCTCTCGGTTTAACTCAGTTTTAGACTTCTAGACTGTAGGACTCTGACCTCCCTCTTGTGAGAGCATTTACTTTAGAAAACCTATTAACAGCAAATTCTTTTTTTTTTTTTTTTTTTTTTTTTTTTTGAGACGGAGTTTCGCTCTTGTTACCCAGGCTGGAGTGCAATGGCGCGATCTCGGCTCACCACAACCTCCGCCTCCTGGGTTCAAGCAATTCTTCTGCCTCAGCCTCCCGAGTAGCTGGGATTACAGGCACGCGCCACCATGCCCAGCTAATTTTTTGTATTTTTAGTAGAGACGGGGTTTCACCATGTTGACCAGGTTGGTCTCGATCTCTTGACCTCGTGATCCACCCGCCTCGGCCTCCCAAAGTGCTGGGATTACAGGCTTGAGCCACCGCGCCCGGCCCTCAACAGCAAATTCTTTCTCTGCCCCTCTGGAATATAGGTACATCTTCTCCCAGCCTTTAACTAGCTTTACAGTCTCACAAAATAAAATTTGAATTTTCAAATTAAAAAAAAGAGAAGATTTAAGTGAAGGAAGAAAGGATGGAAGGAAAGAAGAAAGGTAGGCCAGCAGGCAGGCCTATCTCCTAGTCTCTGTGGGCAGGTAGGAGCCCAGCTTTAGTAAGTACCAATTAACAGGCGGTTTAATCCCACTAGTCAATGCTCCCATAATGTCCTCCAGCACTTTTTCACTGGCTCACAGTAGCATTTAACTCCTCTCCCGCCTTTTGCTTCAACAGAGTTCTATTATCTGTCTCCTCTATTACAATAGTCTTCAATAAAGCCTTCATTGCCATTTTTAACAAATATCTGCTGCAATCTCTTTGATATGTCAATCCATGGCAACACTAAAGACTCAAACTGAAGAAAATTAGGTAGATTTTTTTTTTTTTTTTTTAAGTCCTGGTACCTGGGCTGGATCTAAGTAATGAGAATTAAATACACTGGGTGAAAAGGGGCCAGATATATTCCAAGTGAAGTTTGAAGAACAGGACATAGGCAAAAGTGTATGAAGCACAGGTCATGACCCCTTGTATCAATTCCTTATTTGAAAGCTTCCTAACAAGGGCAATAGATATAAGTGAAATTGAAATAAATTTGAATTCTTTCTACGAAAGTCAATAAAATACATTATATCAGATTTTTAAAAAGCAACTTAAAAATTACTCTTCTACCTCTACTTGTCTCTTTCTACTTTGTTTTTGTTATAGTTAAGTACAAATCAAATTCTGTTGAGAAATTTTTTACTATTAATATACTTTTAACCGAATCCTTTGAATCAAGAGTTACAAAGGACCCTGGCTGAAGGACAGGTTTGAATCACAGTTGTAGCAAACGCTCTTCAGTTCAAGGTGATTACTTAAAGTTACACATTGATGGCAGTACATTCATAGGGAAGCAGCTAACAAAAGCTCAATTTTCCTCTTTGTTCCTTTCAGGACAGTCCCCATGAGAGCAGCTGTTCTCTTATTAATACTGTTAAATGTTAGCAATAAACCTCTCTGGAATTATACTGAATAAGAAGGTGACGTAGAAGAAAGTTTGTACCAAATAAATTTGCGTAGATTAGAGTCTGCAGGTGGTCTGAAACATGCCTGTATTGAGAGCCAAATTGTTCAATACTGGAACCTTTTGAAAGCAGAACAAAGAGCCTTTCATTGCTCAAATTCTAAATGCAGCTTAGTACTTCATTAGAAACCTCTTAGTTCGCTGTAGGAATCTTTCAGATTTAATTATGAGGTGGGGTAAAAACCTTCTTCTCCTAGGATACCATATTGAAACATTTTATTCTGTGTTTCCTGGGACATCTCCAAGTTTTACAAACTACAGAAGTTATCTGTGCTTATTTATTTTTTTCTGGAACCTAAGTATTAGGCGAAGTCAAGGTAACCATCTTAGCCAATATGAACTCTGAAATTAAAATTACTGAGAGCCAAAAGCATTGAAGTTAAAAGTTAAGAAACCTGGTTTTCCTTTCTGGTTCTACAACCTTGGG